>NC_037542.1:17304944-17316919 GCF_001531365.2 Cynara cardunculus var. scolymus | reverse complement strand
GAGCTTCACTCTGGATGCAGAGCCTCTGCATAGTTACATGCAGAGCTTCACTCTGGATGCAGAGCCTCTGCATAGTTACATGCAGAGCTTCACTCCGGATGCAGAGCCTCAGCATAGTACATGCAGAACTTCACTCCAAATGCAGAGCCTCTGCATAGTACATGCAGAGACCTCTGAGTCTCCTACTTCTAAATCTGGAGGCGAAATCGTTGGACGGGTCTCTAAATCTGGAAAGGAGGATTCCAGATTTTGGAACTCTGAACTGCCAATTACTCTATGAAGGCGGTTATACCACGAATACGTGAAATTAAACGCCCGAAGGGACACATGTCACTTAAATAGACTTATTTGAACCGTAAGCGAAAATTGTGTCTAGATACATGTTTAGGCGGGAAAAATCAAAAACCGCCGCACAAAAACATGACATGTGTCCCAAAAGTTATTTATTTATTAGGATTTATAGATATATATAACCTAAAGTAAAATAATTGTGTTTGATGAATAAAATTTGAATAATTTGATTAAATGTGATGGGAATTCAAGAAAGTAAATACTTATTTGAAAGGTAATATATTACCCTACAAGTACATGTCAATCATTTTGGCATTCCAAACAAACATGCCAAAAAGCCAATTTATCTATCCTTTAAAAGTCAATATATTTAAGAAAAATGTAACTTATTTCATTTTTCTAATTTTTAATACTTATTCATTTTCTTGTTAATACTATATACAAACAATACAATTTTCATAATAAAATAATCTACTAATTACCACACTTAACCACAATGAATATCTTTTATATATATATATATATATATATATATATATATATATATACACAATGAGAATAAGAGTCATGGTGAAAAGTGCAAAAAATGATTTGAATGGTTAATTATTTTTAATTCCAAAACAACTCATGGATCTAGTCTATCTCATAAATGTTGATCTGGTGGTTCTTTTCAATTATGATTGATCCAAGAATAAAAATATATTCTTACTTATTTCACCATCACCATAATTTTTATTCTCATCGGAACTCAACCATGTATATATTATATAAGACGGGGGTAGAAGATTTAAATAATATAGCTAAATATTGTAATATGCATTTCAAATTGAATTCTTTTTTGAATTTTTTTTTTCAACAATTCACATGTGAGCCGTGCATTAACCTTCCCTTCTTATCTTTTCACGATACAAAACTTTCTTATTTGAACCAATCTATATATATATATATATATATATATATGTGTGTGTGTGTGTGTATGTGTGTGTGTGTATATATATATATATATAGGGTTGGGTTCACGTGAGACCAAAGGTTTTTCGTGAGACCCGTAAGACCAATTCATGTTCATTGATCAACTTTATATGATAACGATCTAATGGTTAAAACTTACAAGGTGACAATTTTGTAATTATTGAGAAATCTCGTGGCGTTTATAAATGTTCGGATCTGACGGCTGTAAATCTAATCCAAGGGTTGAGAATTGGTCTTACGGGTCTCACGAAAAAGCATTGGTCTCACATGATCCCAAGTATATATATATATATATATATATATATATATATAATTGCATCAAAGCTAACTTCCAAAATCTCAATTTGAAAGACCAAACTTTAAAACATTGGATCCGATGGCATGAAATAGTTCCATATAAAAATTCTTTCTCTTTATTTGTTCAGAAAAATCTATAAAGAACAATTTCTAACTATAACCCAATTTATGCTATCTTTTTAAGTCGCATAAAACATAAATCTTGTTTATATACATAGGGGTAAATCACATTTTAATAAGATTTGACGGATTCTTAAATTTAAATGAATATTAATTTTTTCAAAAATAAGAAAGACATGGAGGGGTAAAACTGGAAATGAGAATATAAAATATAATAACACAATCAAATTACATTACATCACAGGGTCGATGGTTTTAGGAAGAAAGAAAGCAATCAACTTTGGAGGCATCAACGAAGAAAAGGAAGATGGTTTCTAAGAGGTACGTGTTACGTATCACATCTTCATCACAAGCACAACATATATCAATAACTCTCTTCCATATCACACGATTATTACAATCTGAATATCACACGATTAGGGAAAAATCAAGAACTCGTTACTGTGTTTCGGCATCACAGATTTATCACAGTTTAATAATTGTAAAGAGAAATCGAGAAATTAAACTATGAATTAGTAAGATACGATGATTTCCCTTCTTCATCACAAGATTAGCACAATTGTGAGTATCACATGCTTAGGGTAAAATCAATAAATTGTAACCCCTGTTTGGGCATCACATATTTATCTCAGTGTGATTATCATAAGGAAAAATCAATAAATCTTTACTCTATCACACATTTATCACAATGAAAGGATTATCATAATACAGTAGTGATTGGGTGCTGATGGATTGTTGCTGTTACATCGAAACATAAAAATGTTGACTAATCTCGCTTGTTGATTTAGAATTGTATCTGTTGCTACTGCTGTTTTACCCTTTTTGTAGTGACGAATCCTGTATGTGTTCCTTATCACAGTTGGCGAATCGATTAACAGAAGTTGGCTAAGTATCATATGATTATCACAGTTAACACTTCGAATCGATATATAGAAGTTGATTGATATATTTTTATTTATTATAATTTAAATAATTGGTTAAAAAGGTAAATATCTATAACTGTTCTCTTATTTTCATAAAACAAATGGTTTTTGTCTGAACTACATATATTACATATAATTGATTTTTTTTTCCAACCCGCTATGCAAGCCGACTAATCCCAGAGCGACCACCTGCTTTGCAGATAGCCCGAAGTCATCGCATTTAAACCTCCGTGGCCACAAGAGGATTTTTATTCATCATGAATTTGAACCTGAAATCTCCTGGTATTTTTAACCTTTAAAGTTAAGCTCAAATCAATCAGACACCACACCACCTTATAGTTTATAATTGAAATTTATTAATCCCAAGAGAATATTGATTGTCAATCAAGTTAAAAGGCCATTGATTAATGTGATCCATGATGATGTGTGCACGGTGTTTGTCAAGACCTTATTGGGTGGTTTCTTCACCAGGACCACACATTCTCAACATTTTCATTGGTGCTGTGGAACCCACCGGCTTTTATATTCAATTATTTTCATTTTTAATTATTTCAAAATAAATAAAATAGTTTTTAAAACATGTTGAATAAATAAATAATATCTTTTAACTTGTATCTTTTTTAATACCAGATACTTGTTTGTTAATAAATAACATGGGAAAATTTAGGAAACCCAACAAACTATCTTATTTTGAATGATTAAGTGTTTAAATTATTTTTTTTGAATAAATATTATATTTTATCATTTTGAAAGATTAAGTTTCTGAACTATTTTCTTGAATGGAAAAAATCATTAAACTTTCTCATTTTGAATGATTAAAGGGTTGTTTATTTATCTTTAATAGTTTCATTAAAAGACAACCTTTAAATTACTAAGAGATGAATCTTGTTTAGCAAAAAAAAAAAACATGTCTCTTACTAATTCTAAAACCTTTTGAATGATTTAATATCTTGGGTTTCCCTTAATCATTCAACACCCTAATTTCATTCTGAATAATTACCAAACAATTATATTTCATTTTGCATTATATTATAAGAGTCTCTTAATTATTCTAATTATTGAATCATTCTACAACAAATCATTCAGCAACTGTCAAACAGCTCATAAGTTCCTATATATTTTTTTTCAATAAAAAATAAATCATTGAATTTTAACAAACGAAAAAAAAAAAAAAAACTATTCGTAACCGACTAGAAAGAACTTAAAGTAAAACTACTTGTAACCCTCTAAAAATATATCAAAAAGAGAGAAATTGATGGCATGAGCCAATAGAGTAATAGGCGATATGAAGAACGGAAAACGATCGGACGAGAGAGAGTGACGAGGGGGAGTGATACTATTGTTTGCAAGACGTTTGAAGGGTGTAAGATATGGAAACTGTAAAGTTGATTGGAGTTTCTTTTTTTCAAGTTAATCCATAGCAATAAACGTTATGGTTTTTCTAAAATTACATAAAACGTTCATATGGTTTACTGAAACTTTGTGAACTGTCGTTTGCGTTTACAAGAGTTATATCATTTCTATTTGCATACACCCATCATCCCTGTTTTTAACGGGTGTACAGTTGATTCGTTAAGTAAGAGTGTTTTGGTTATTTTATGTAATTTATTATTTAAAAAACCTTCAGACACCAGCTTCATTGATTTCTTTTTCTGATTCTCTGCCCCCTGCATGAACCCTAAAGCATTAATCAATGAAAATAAACATATAAATCCGGAAGAATAACCATACATCGAAACCATGAACATCTTCGACATCGAGGGATGACCATAGGTTTTTGGCAGCGGCTATAGTTATCCAAAATCTTGAACCTATCACTCCAAAAATCTTTGAATCCTTGCCATGACGATTGCTCCGAAGCACCTTTTATCGATGTGGTGCATCAATGGAGTTGTTCAAGAGTTGTAATACGAGTTTATCGACGAATCTAACCCACCATGATACCGTTGAATCAATACAGAAAAATCCAAGAATAAAGTAAGGGTATTATGGAGATCATAGTTTGGAATCATTTTGTTGAGCACCATTGTGTTATCTAAATTTATTATCCGCAAACGACTGTGTTATTGAAATAAGAACAACACCTATCGAAATGGAAATAGAATCCGTTATAAGATTGAACCAACAACATTTATTGAAGGTCGGATAAGTTTTTGAGGTTGATGAATTTGGATGTGTAGAAGTAAAAACCATGGAAACATTAGAACTTCAATGGCAATTTTGGTATCCGGTTAATGTTTCAACAAATAATACTGAGTTGGATACCACATCACTCGTCACATCAGCATGGTAACCAGTTAATGCTTCAACACGTTACCTGAGTACTTAAATATTTAAAACTTTACATCTTAGGTACCAAAATGAAAGTTTTGAAATTATGTCACCCAAAATATGAATAAAGTTAAAGTACGTTATTTTTTCATGAAATTTGTCATTAATTTTATGTAGTTAGAGAAATATAAAAATACATATGTGATATTAATTAATGACTTCTAGAGGGAAGTAGGTATGATTCTTAGTAGTGGTGTGGAAACACTCCAAGTGTTGTCAATTAAATAGCTAAGTTTTATTTTATATTTAATAAATAAATAGCATATAAAATCAAAATAATTAAATATCTAAAAACCAATAAAACTAAGTAATCTACAAAATTAGGAAAAAGTGTGTATTTTTTTGTAACACATATATACATACATATACAGTGACGGGATCAAACAAGAAGATGGTGATATATGTAATCACATGTGATACAAAACATGTAATCACAAATAATACAAACGTGTTGCATTGATCGGCCATAGAGTGGACGATCTTTCCCGCGACCCTTGCTTCTGTTGATTGTTGACCAAGTCATTGTATTACATGTGATTTTTTACTATGTAATCACATGTGATCTTGAAATTTATCGCATTCGCGAACAAACCATCTTCTTGTTTGATCATATATATATATATATATATATATATATATATATATATATATATGCTTAATCATTTGAAAACCATATATATTATAATAACTATTATCATAAGATATTGTTTCACATGATTTTTTCCATCTAAGATTATAATTTTTAATTTATCGATTAACATATATTTGTTTTACAATATGTTTGTATCATATCATATGTATTCCATTCACAATATGAAACATCTTAGTTATATTTTTTGTTTCACAAAAACATAAACAATACTCATATTGTAAAACAAATATATGTTAATCAATATACTAAATCTAAGTCATAGATGAAAAAAAAAATATCATGTGAAATTGTACATGATACATCTGTTTTCAGGGTTATCACAATTTTATGGGTTCTCAAATTAATGAAAGCCTTTATATGGTTAAATTTCGGTGAGAAGCGTAAGAAAGAATCTCCATCATTGAATGCATATCAGGATGAGATGCACCGAGTCAATCCCAGATCAAACATGATTCATGGGTGGATTTAAGATTTAAGGTGTTTAAGGATGGAGATTATTTTTTACGCTTTTTACCTTAATTCTGCTTCTCACATGATGTTTCACCTATATAGTTATTTATAATGGTTACAGTTAAACAAGTATCCCAACCACATGGTCAAGATTTTGTTAGTCAAGTGAGAATGGTATGATGCAATTTGGAGGCATAAAATTCAACCTCTATCACTTAAAAAAGTCCCATATTTTGATCTTCAATTAACTACCTTTGACTTTTCCAAAGTTGACCAGTGACTCAAGTCATCTAATCACATATCAACAAATGCTCTCAAGTGGGCACCTAAGCCACGATCGATATCGATACATCTACCCTACCAAAGAAACTTGATGTTCGATTTCTCGAAGAAGCAATAAGTTATGATCATTCGTCAAAAAGAATATATAAAACTCCTCGGTTTATATATAAGAGTAAAATGTTGCCAACGTTCTAAAAAACAGAAAGAGGGAGGGGAGAAAGCAAGTTCGATTTCTATACATCATTGGTTTAAATCTCTCTCAAGATAATTAATATATAAAAAGATCTGGTTCGTATCTGATTTGTACAGATAAGCTTGTATACACCTCGAGTAAACACATGGTACGTTGAATTTACTAGCTAGACAAACCTCCAGTGACCCTGAAGGAACTCGAATTGGAGACTACTCGGGAGAGATCGCATACCAGTTAAGCTATCTCATAGGGTTGAATCGGTTCAAATGTTAGGGACAAAAATGTAAATTCTGACGATTTTATGTGAAACCTTCATTTTTTGACATGATCTGATGAAATTTTTTGAGAATACTAAGAAGGATTTATAAAAGGGTTTAACAACATTTTCCATGGTTCTTAGTTGTTTCCCGGGGCTATAAAAACGTCATGTATGCATCATCTTTTGTAAGATAAAACTTTAATTAAATATCGTTGTTCAAATAATTAATTCTGACACGTCATCATATCATTAGCTTTATTTTCGTCGCCTATTAATTTCATTCAACAATCTGACCCCATTTTTATATGTAATTTGAACTTTATATGTTATTAGAACTTGATTGTCAAAAAACATTTATATCAATTTTATTAATTAAAATAGACTAAATAACTTCATATACTTAAAGATACCCTATTTTCTATATCAATCATATTCTAGTTGTTATTATAAATCATTTCATAAAAACTTTTAAAAACCATTTTTTTTATACAGGAAGTACTGTTTATTGATGCATATGAGTTAACATTCAATATTTCAAGTAAATTGTGCGTAAGTACAGCTTATTAAAGTTTTATTTTTTAATTCTTGTAACTAACTACAGATAAACATAATCACATACATGATAAACATCTTATTTTAAATATAAAATATTAAAATATAATTAAGATAATCATTGAGTTTTATCATAATACTTAACTATCATCCTTATAAAAATTATATTATTAAAAAAAATGAATTACTTTATTATTAAATTTAAATTAAATTATAATAAAAAAATTAAATTAAAGAAAATTCCACGAAAAACAAAAACTTTTAAGTAATTAACATAATATTAATATCGATACTTTTTTTCAAATTTATATTTTATTTAAAAATAAAAATAATATCATTTTCTAAAAACCACATAAAACCGTATTATATCGACAGAGAAAATGAATAAAATAAAACATTAAAATAGAGATATATCTCGTTCTATTACGTGAATACCCTTCTAACATATATATATATATATATATATATATATATATATATATATATATATATATATAGACAACAAATACGTTCATAAAAATAATTGGGTGAGAGAGAAAAGATAATTATAAAAGACAAAAATAGAGCTTTCAAAGATAATTTATTTATAATAATTTTAGTATTTTTATAATTGGGTTTGTTGGCGTATGTTCTTGGTTTTCTTCATATAAAATTATAAATAGGGTAAACAAATTAAAATAGTAGTACCGTGCAAAACCAATGACCATCCACCATAGATAATACCATAAGATACATACCAAAAAAGTTAAATAAATAACTTTTCCTCCAAGTTCGGTACCAATTCCAAAAGTCAATGTTAAAATATAAAAAACTGTTAAATAGATAATCTTTTTTTTCATTCAATATCATCATTCGATATAAGTATGTAAGTAAATACCCTTTTAATTGCAACTAAATAACATAATCCAGATTTTTAAAGGAAAATTACAGTTTATTTTTGTCAGGTGTTTTGTTATTCTTTGACTGAATTACAACATTAATTATTTTTATCATGATTATATAATTTTTTTTACCGACACTCAATTTTTTTTATAAAATATAAATTATATCTCTTTTTTATATATAAAATTGGTTTTTATTATATTAATTAATTCTAAAATTAAAAAAAGAATCTATTTTATATTTAAATTGAAATTATAGAATATAGTTTGAGAGAGAAAAAAAGACATTCACTAGGCATGTGTGATGGTACACTTCCATTTGTTTAGAAGAATGCATAGATTCATTATTTTGCTCCATTGTAGGTTGTCTCTTGTTTGACATGCTTGCATCATATGCTCGAATCTTTTTTTTTATTAACCTGGATATCTAACCAGTTATGCAAGCCGATTAATTTTAGGACGACCATCTGTTTTGTATATAGCCCGAAGTCACTGCATTTGAACCTCCATAGCCACAAAGGATTCTTATTCCTTCTTGAATTTGAACCTGGGACCTCTAGGCACTTTTGACATTTGAAGCCCAAACTCAAATCAATCAAGCACCACCACCCTTGTGATTGGCATCTTTAGGGTCTAAATCACTTGTATTTTTTTTAATTTTAATGCCAAAAAAGATTTAAATAAAGATGCATACGTTACAAGAAAATCAGTGAAAAAAGATATGTTTGTTATTAAAATATATTAATATTCTCATTTAATATATTGTATGTATTTTTTTAATAATATATATAATAAAAATATTATTTTGATTAAATTAGGTGATTATAAGAACACATTGTAAATGAATTGAACATCAAGAACGTTATCGTAAATGACCACAAAAGTTAGGGTGACACCCGATTGGTATAATATTTTTGAAATGAAATGAACATGTCAAATAAATTGTAATATGAAAGATTTGGAATATGATTATAACGACATATCTGATTGAAGACGATTTAAGTGAAATTCAGTTTTATTCATTTGAACGTCTTGTTTAATTTGCAAAAATACATGGTTTTGGAACTGTAATATAAATAATGATATTAATTATTGCTTGATTTATAAACACATATTTAAAATTTAATTATAAATACCAATAAAATTGTTTTAATTACCATTTACAATTTATAATAGAAAGAACAATAATACACCAAGTATTAATCGAACGGGCTTATCACTTGGAAGCTTTGTCTTTCAATAATCTATAGAAAAATACAATTAAATTGTATCAGATATCTGCATGAACAGTGAAATTCCTCCATCTAAATAAATTTTCTTATTTTGCAAATCAAAGAAGCTGGTGTAATTGGGTTAATGAATATGTTATTCCAATTTTATCTGATTCCGTCGAACCAGATTTCACAAAAGGATTCTTTTAATTGCTACAACGTAACTTCTTTTTTCCTTTTAAAGTAAAATTTTTAGTCTTTTAAGTATATAATATTTATATATTACATATAAAAATTTACATATACCTCTTGCTTTTTGTACAGTTGGAATTTTTACTTTTATATAGGTTGAATTATTAAAAACCAAACGCTTTTTAATGTAGGGCCAAATGAAACGTTACTTTTATTTATACATGATTTAATGTAAACCAGCGACTTCTTATTATTTTTAAATGGTTAATTAATTTTAAAAAATGATAGGTCAAAAGTGGGTAATTAATTAGTCAAAGTAGGGGGGGTTTCTTGTCCCCTGTTTTGAAGGATTCAATTTAATATTTGAAATTATTTTAAGTGGATGATAATTAAAAAAATGGAGAAAAGCGTGCATGGTATCAATGGATTTCCAATCATTGGAAGCTTTCATTATTTTAAATTGGGTGCATATATATATTTTGTTTAATTGTTGTAAAAAACTACATCGGTTAAGAAGGGAAATTAAGGTTGTTTTATAAGAGACTGTTCTTTATTAGACATGTATTAGAATCATGGATTTAGATGTGTGGATAAAACGGATAATATCTTGTACGATTGAACTGAGATGTTACAGATGGTATTAGAAGCGGGAATCGAATTGGTACGACAGCAAGGACCAGGGACGAACCCAATTTTTTTTTTCGAACGGTGACACCATTTGACTATAAGAAAAAAAAATATAGAGAAAAAATTTCAAACGATGACATCATTTGACTATAAGAAAAAAAATATAGGGAAATTTTTTCAAATGCTGGCACCGTTTGACTATAAGAAACAAATATACGGAAAAAAAATTCAAACGGTGACACCATGTGAATAAGAAATGACACTAACATAATTCGAACTTGGGTATGAAATGGAATAAAAGTCTTACAAACCAACTATACCAAATAAAACTTGTTCTCATTGTAGTTTCAAAATACATACGGTGACATTCAACAAATTAATACAGTTGCACATTTCACAAACCTAAATTTTTTAACCCTTTGACGGAGGAATAATACGGTGACACGTGCCATCTATACCATCAAAGTAGGTCCGTCCCTGACAAGGACGCTGGCTTCCCAAGGGTGGTGAATCGTAAGATCCCACAACTGGGAAGAGAATTTTAAAGCCGTAAGTCTAGATGTGTAAATAAAACAGTTAATAAATAATATGGTTGACCTAAGATGTTACAATTATAATATTTGTGTCAATTATTTTCATGGGGTTTTAGAGATGACATACAGAAATATCCTATCCAAATTCTAAAGTTAACTTTGCGAACAAGATTATTTTTAAAAAATCATTATCTAAAAACACTATTGATGTTTTACATGTACCAATTTTCTTTATAAGCTTAACTGCTTCAAGAAAAAGTTGTAAACATCAATAATATTTTACTATATTTAATACCTGTTGACCAAAATTTCACGGGTCGTAAAAGTTTCAGTTTGTTTTATATGTATTTGGTTTATAATGTGAAACTTATAAGTTGTATTTTTTGTTTCATAAGAACATAAAAGATTCTCATTGTAAAACAAATATATGTTAATTAATACATTAAATTCAAACTGTAGATGAAAAAATCATTTGAAATAACATATGATGCACTGATTTGTAAGGTTATCATAATTCTCTGGGTTCCTAAATGATCTCTCTCTCTCTCTATAGATATATATACACACACATATATATAAGGGTGGTTTAGTTTGCAAATCAAGTCATTTGTACAACTCGTACAAACCATTTTTATCCATTGATTTTATTGTTTAATTTATCGAAATTGTTTCAGATAATTATTTTCTTGATGAAATTGTTTCATATAACGAAATTGTTTCATGTATTTCTCATTTTGATGGACTTTGTTTTTTAAAATTAATATAATGAAGATGATAATGTCCATGATCAAAGTTCCACAATGAAAATGACTAATTAACCCTCATAATTAAAAGATGTGGAAAAAAAGGAAAATTATAATTGACTTAATAAGGTTTGCGTGGTTTGTACAAATTAGGAGGTCTACGTTTGATCGAATGCCTATACACACATATCTATATAAGATTGAGTTCATGTGAGAAGCAGAGTTAAAATGAAAAACGTGATAAAGAATCTTCACTCTTTAATGCACATTAAGATGAGATACACCGGGTTAATCCTCATACCAAGCACGATTCATGTATGAGTTTGAGATAAAATGTGATCAAGGGTCTATTTACGCTTCTCATCTTAACTCTCATTCTCACACGATCTTTCACCTATATACATACACACACACACACACACACACACACACACACATATATATATATATATATATATATATATAT
>NC_037542.1:17292725-17304879 GCF_001531365.2 Cynara cardunculus var. scolymus | reverse complement strand
ATGATTTGAATATTTATAAAAGATGACTAAGGTTCATTAATTATAATCAATACTTTATATTATGAAACAATCTAAACTTTTATAAAATCACATATTAATCAAATTAAATGAACAATAAGGATTGAGTTGTATTGATTGTATAAATATAAAGGGTTACATAATAACTCGCATCTCTCTCTTTGTATGATAGGAAAAAAAAATCATGCGCCAAAACTTTTGAGAAAAATTATAAATGCTCCAATAAAATTTCTGTTTTAGCCCATGAAAATTGACAAATGAGACAAACCGACCCGTATTATTTGGTCACTTCCCTTTCAAGGACCATCAAATTAATTTCAAATTACTCTTTATAAAATGATTACCACATAATAATGTTGGTTTCTTGTTGGTCTCAGAACCTGACCTGTAACTAGGGGTGCTCAAAAATCCTACTAACCCGATCAACTCAACCCAACTCAACGCGAAATAACTCAACACGAAGCAATCCGATGTCTAATCGAGTTGTAAAATTGTTAAACCGTAGGTATTGGGTTGATATTGGGTTACTATTATTTGAACCCAACCCACCCCGATGAACTCGATATCCTTTTATTTCTTGGATTTAATATGATTGTTGAATTTCTATTAATATATACATTAGACAATTACACTATCTTATATGTTTTTCATATACACATATTTTCAATTTATTCATATATATATAACTCATTCAGTAACTGTGAACATATATATGTAAATTAAGAAAATTAATTGAATATGATATACGTAAGAAATATGAATAAGTTGTATCAAATGATTGATGATGAAAAAGAAATTATGAGTAAAGAAATAACATATTTAAGGTTAGAAGAATATTTTAACATACCAAAGTATCAATCCGACCAACCCGACCAACCCGTACGGGTTGGGTTGGGTTGGGTTGCATTTTGATTTGGGTTGGGTTGGGTTAAGATTTTTTCAAACCGCAAGCATTGGGTTGGGTTGTTCAAATGTCCTCAACCCGATCAACCCAACCCATGAGCACCCCTACCTGTAAGGCTGTAACCACCACAAATTTGTGAAGTTAAATGTATTTCTATTTTAGATATTTGTAAGTTTCATTCTTAGCAATTTGTTGATTATTACTACGTTGTTGGCTTGTGGCATTGGAACTGATAATTCGATATCTAAAATTTTATGAAAAATCATTGTGTGATAACCATGCGTTTTTTTAAAACCAAACACCATTCAAGCTGGGCAATTGATGGTTGCCTAATTCGTATGGTGTATGTATTTTTATACACATTGTTAGATTAGGATATCCAAAAAACACACACACTTCCTTAAAGGTTCGGGCATAAGCCCATTGAAGATCTTAATGGCTGTTTGGTTGGTTTTCCATTAAGTCATATAAAAATAAAGTTGTTTGTGTTGGACTAATTTGTTTGTATAGATTGAAAATGTTTTTGTTTTAGATAGTTTTTTCATAGATGTAATGAACATGTTTTTTAATTAGAAATGACGGATTTGAAAAAAACTTGGCTTTCTGTAAAGCTTACTGATTAACCCAATTTATATATCATTAATCCACTACCAAACGATCATGTATGCCAACCGAATAAGTTGTGAGTCTCATTAACCCCGTTAAGCTTTTAACAAACACGCCATGAATATAACAACTCCTCTTATATGAAGAAAAAAAAAGATTTGTGAGCCCTTGTACCATCAGGATGGTCTGACAAACCTCATCGAGAATAAGCATGCCCACTTGATCAATGAAAAACAAAGGGCGCTCAGAAGGTCTAATGAGCATGCCAAAAATTTAAGCAGTGGAGCTTGTAACAACGCATCCTACAATCAAGAATTCGATTTACGAGTCCCTTTATAAGCTAAGGATTTTTCTGCAGCGACCCAAATTCGCAATTCAATCAAAACCGCAATCTTTTTCAAACAAATTAAATCAAACAATAACAAATGATCATAATGAAATATACAAGTTGTGTGGGCATTTGCTTAAATGACTTCTTTTATTCATAAAGAAATCTATCTCATATTCATATGTGAAGTTGGGTGAGAAAATGTATATTTGATTGTGACAACACCAATTAACATCTGGAGGAAACAGTGGTTGTAATCGAGCTATACTAAAAATGAAGAAACGAACAAAACGCAGCGTGGTTAACAAAACCGCGGGAAGCCATCATCAGACCCAAAAGAATCTCATGAGTTTGGTGGAAAAGGCCTTTCTGGCTTTCTCCAAAAAGCCCTTTTCCACCAGACTTCAAACCCTCTTTGTATATTTGGGCAATCATCACCCGAGTTCAAAAACCGATCAAACCAAGCCATCAAGATTTCTTGTTGCCGAGCCAGCGGCAAAGTCAGAATTGTATTGCTTAGCCCTTCTTCGATTAAATGACGATCTAGCCCTCTCGACCCTCTCCTCATCCAAGTGAAATCATCATAAAACGGAACCAACCATGTTTGTAAAAGCAAACATCTTGAATCTTTCGATGCTAAAAGTTGACCTTTTCCGATCCCGACAAATAATCTTGCCGTAACTCTGCTGATTTCGAATCTATGGAGTGCAGGAACTTTGGAATGTGCTTCGGATAATTCGATTTGTGAAGCCCATAACTTCAAGAAATCCTCGGAAATTTGTCGATCAATTAAAATGTCAAGAAGCCAGTGTAAATTACCCGATTGCCGTGTGATTTGGGCCACATCTTGGAAGTCTCCTCTCGAAGCTTTCAAGAAATGGTGTCGTAACGAATGTAAACACTTGTCGCAAGCCGAGTACAAAGATTCTTTCCGCAAATCGTTTTTTGATGAATTATCGTGAAGCATTTTCGAGACCAAAACTTTCATCTCTCGCTTAGCTTTTTCATCTTTTCCTTCGAGAACTACGTGTAAAAGTTTAAGAAGTACTTGTTGGTTGTTAATTTCATCGTCCCCAGGTGTAACATCGACCGAAACCCGCTTTAAAACTTCAACCGCGCCGACCCCTTCAAGTTGAAGTTCCGATAATAAAGATGCAACCTTTTCTTCTTCATCCTCGGCCCATGGAGCGGCTTCTAAGTACTCCAAACAAGACAAAACCCCGGCATTGAACCCGATTGCGGCCGACACCTATGTTACAACGCAAATCAAAGATTTATGAGAAATTAAATATGTCTAAATGTCTTAACAGACTTAAACACTAGCTACACGCCAAAATTGGTTTATAGGTTGTTAAATATGTCGGTCTGTTTGTTAGCAACTTAATGAGACTCATAGCTAATGGCTTTATGATATAGAAAGAGACTTATTCATTAAGCTTCTAAAAGGAACTTTATGCATAAAGTCAAGTTTTTTCCAAACTTGCCCCTCCCAATTAAGAAACACGCTCCTTCCATCTATGAAAAATCATCCCGAACAAAAACATTCTCAATCTATACAGAAAGATTAATCCTCACAGACAGCTTTATCCATACAGAGACTCAATGGGAAAACAACCAAACAGCCCTAAATATCATACTGCTTTATAAAACTTAAGTTTATAATATCAAACAATTGTGCGTCCCAAGGTGTTATAATAGAACACATCACTTTTGAACGCATAACAAGTTTCTAAGACGCTTTTTGAAGTTAAGTGTCCTACTTGTTGGGCGTTCTAGCAACTTATTGTAACACATTTACGTAGAACGTACAATTGTTTGGTCCTATAAACATAAGTGTTATAAAGCAGTCTATTAGGCCATTTGAACATATAATGTGCCCTAAAAAGCCAATTTGGTATGTCATCCGACCCAGTAAGCCCCATACGCTAAAGCATGTATCTCACATAACTGTGGTGGCCACAAGAGTAGGGGGTAGGAATCGAACCCAGATAAGATGGGATGCTACCCTCACTCCCCTAGGCCTCAACCAACCCGGCAAAATTTTCACCATAGATTGGATTTTTCTAACCGGCAAAATGGCGCTTTTTGGCGTACGATTGGAGATGCCCCAAGTACTTGAGCTTTATCATTTAAGACAAATATTATATATATACACGCATAATCATTTACAAAAAAAAAACTTACAATCCAGTTTTTATGTATTGTTTCATACATAAGATTGAAGTGTTTATACAATATTGTTTCATAAGTGAAAACACTATATAAACATCGCATTTTCACAAGCATTGTTTCATTATGAAAACTAGCTTCTAAGTTTGTACGAATTATTGGGTTTATAAAGAAAATGAAATTGTATATATATATTATAAACATAGATTTGGGATCATACGAGACCAGACTGTTTTCGTGAGACCCTTGAGACTTCGCAATGTCTCGTTGTGAAGGTTCAGTGTTTTTTTGTACCTTCGCTATGTTTTGTTGTGAAAATGCAGTGTTGAAAACAGACTAGTCTTACGAGAACCCAACCTTGACCACATATATACAGGGTCGGGTTCTCGTGAGACCAACTTGTTTTCATGAGACCATAATATAACACAGATGTCTCACTTGTTTTCATGAGACCATAATATAACACAGATACTTCATTGTGAATGTATGAAAGGCGGCGAACCTTCATAGCAATACCTTAATAGTGTTTTCTTTATGAAAGTTGAGTGTTATTTACGTGGGGTTATGAAAACAATATGATCCCAACTCTTTGTGTATATCTGTAAATCTATATATCCATATATAATTAGATTACCTTCAAGATACCAAGAACCCTAGGAACGTCTTCCTTCATGAGCCTCCTCTTTAAATCTTCACTATACATCAACCTAATAGACTCGATATAAACCTCAATATCATCACAATCAGCAATTTCAACGATATAAGGATAATTAATACTGTTCCCCATTTTCCGGCGATAATCCGATAACTGAACAGCAAAAAACCGACTATGACCCACCAAGATCTGCCGATGAACATTCATACAAACACACAAACCATCCTTCGAGCTCAAAGTCAGCTTCACATCGCTCGAATTCGGATCATTGAACTGGTTTCCAGGGCTCCGGCAAGCCAAAATCTCCGACAACCTTTGTTGCATCGAAGCTTGCTTGTCAACCACCACCATCGGCGGTGGGATCACATGGCCATTACCGAGTCTCTTTAAGGTCGTATTTTGAAAAACTCCATTTGCATTGTTTGGGATCTTGGAATCGGGTTCGTTAGCCATCATCTCGAAAAGAGTCGGGCTAGATCGGCTTTTATCGTTGGGCGACGCCGGCGGTGGAGACGATATGGGATTCAAGAGCCCGGCGGTGAGAGCAGAGTTAAAATGGGTAAAAGAAGACGGCAATGTGTCTTGATTGTTACCGTCGCCGCCGTAGACGGTGGTGGTGGTGGTGGTGGTGGTCATAGTGTGTACCAGTTGGGGGTTTTCAAGATTTAACGGTGAATCGGAATGTAAAGCTCGTTCCTTTTCGGTAGATAAAGATTCCGGCGAGGGAACCACCACGGGTGAAATTGAAGTCGATTCTGGGTTAGTGGTGGTTATGACGGCCGGTGGCGGTGGAGGTGGAGATGAGGGTTTGTAGGATGAGACACCGGGAGGGCAACACCAGGAAGTGTTTTCAGGTGAAACAGCAGATGGGTGATGGTGGTGGGTGGCGGCGGCGGAGGTGGATATGGTGGTTTCTTTGAAACGCCGGCGGCGTCTGAAGATAATGGCGATGGTGCGTTTGTTTTCGGGATGGTGGTTTGAGGCAGCAGCTGCCATATGAATGGTTGTTTGTTGTCTTTTAGGGTTAATTTGGAATCTAAAGAAATCTTTGTTTGTTAATGGCGGTTGATACAAGAGAGTGTGTGTTACGGTGTTGTGTGTGAGAGAGAGAACTGACAGGTCATGGTTTACATACACTCTGTTCATAGACAGCATCACAACAAGGACTGTTTCAGGTAAATAGGGAAAAAAAGTACACAAATTCAATTGAGACAACAAGGACATTTTTAGCTAATAATTATGTTTTTTTAATCAAGCTTTTAATGTTGTGAGGCTCCTGTGACGGTCAAAGCAAGTCTCAAACCTTTATGAGTTACGATAAGACCATGACGTTTTGTAAAACATATAAGCAAATGATTGTATGAGAAAAAGAGTTAACATAAGAAGTGTAAGAATAGATCTGAATCCTAGATCGCTTATAATCTAATACACACCAATGAATTGTGTTTTATAAGAGAATTTATTCGGTGTATTTCGGTCTATCTCATTAGTGTTGACATTTAATTATGATTAATCAATGATTTATTTATTTAAAAAATGTTCAGAAAGTTAATCAATCAAAATGTGAAAATTTAATGGATTTTTCATTCAAAAACTTAATCATTTAAAACGAAATAATTCGTTAGGATTTTTTTTCAAATTTTATGCTATTTATAACATATAATTATTAACATATGAGTACAAAGTCAAGAATCTTCCCTAACATGTGTTACCATGTGATGTAGTAAACAATTCCTCCCATCATTTCAAAAAGACAATTACCCATTCAATTATGGGTTTTTACAGGGTGTCATTTTTATATTCATAAAAAAATATTTGATTGTTGTTATCGTATAAAAAAAACTGTATCAATACAATTCTAATAATTCATAACTGATACCATATTGCTGATCAAATATGTTTGGCTGCCAATTTAAATGACATCAGATCACCAGCTAAGGCCCCTAAATGACCGTGACCCCTTTTGTGAGAAGGCACCCCTTCTCCCAATCTTACGGGGCTATTTTACAAAAAGATGGTTGTTCAATAACTTATGTCTTAAAATGTGCAATAATTTTTTAGAGTAAATTATAATTTACGTCTTTGTGGTATGTTAATAATTTTGACTTTCGTCCTTGTGGTTTAAAATGTACAATTTTTTTATCCATATACTAGTTTATATCTTTAGATATAAAGGACCAAAACAGTAAATAATTGTAAATTATATGGACTGAAACGATAATAAATTATAAATTATAAGAATAAATTATAAATCATAGAGATAAAAACTATAATATCTATAAATCATAAGACAAAAAATTATAATTTTAACAAACCATAAGGATTAAAAAAACGTAATATTTATTAAAAACTATTAAAACACAAAAGATGGTCAAATTGTCAACGATGGTGTGTTTTGATAATATACAAAAATTTGGATCTTTTGGTGTTATTACATATTACAAGGGTATTCATGTAATATGACGAATTATATTTCGTTTTTTAATATTTTATTTTATTTTTGGCCTATATCGATGTTATAATACGAATTTATGTGATTTTAAACTAGCAATAATGTTTTTTTTAATAAAATATAAATTTAAATATATCATAAAAATTAATATATATATATATGTTCTCATTTTTTTATATAATTTCTTTAATTCGAATTTTTTTATTATAATTTAATGATGAAGTAATTTATTTTTGGTTTAATAATATAATTTTTATAAATATAATAACTAAGTATTATGTTAGAACTCAATAATTATCCTAATTATATTTTAGATTTTATATTTAAAGTAAGAATTTTATCTTGTATTTGATTATATTTATCTACAGTTAGTTACATGAATTCAAACATGAAACTTAATAAGTTGTACTTACGCACAATTTACTTGTATTCTTGAATTTTAAATAATATGCATAAATAAGAAGTATTTCATGTATAAAAGATTATTTTTAAGAGTTTTTATCAAACGCTTTATAATATAGTATAGATAGATGATTTTGATATTTGTTAATTTAACCAATTGTTGAAATGATTACCAAAAAAATATTGTTTCCAAAATTTAAATTTTTTATTTGGATTTTCTTATATTTTATCACTTCAATTTTATGTATTTATCAAAATAAATGACACAATTGTTGGGATTTTTTTAATTAAGATAACAAATTGATTACCAATAATCTCAACTGGATTTATAAGGAATCTACCTCCACCAACGCCAATATGAGATGGCATTTTTTTTGCCTCATTCAACGGTTGGGGTTAGCAGGAGGGTCCTGGGATCGAAAACTCATGACTTATCTTGTATTTGGTCAAAGCCATATCACCATTTTGCCTAGAGGTGTTAATCGGTTGAAATCCAATGAGTTTAGGTGGATCTGATCTGATCCAATGATCTATTGGATGTTGGATTTTGTCATCCGATCCGATCCAATTGGCATTGGACATCCAATCCGATATAATTCCAATGGATGGTTAGATCATATTAGATTTCTCCAATCTTTTGATCTAATACTCAACCAATTAATCCATCATTTTAACCCTTCATTCGTATATTTTCTAAGATTATTAAAAAAAACAATGTATATATCAACAAAAAAATTACTGTAAATGTTAATAATTATATATAGTTATTAATTGAATGTTTTTTTTAAGTATTTAATACTTATATACTACAAATACAACAAATAAACTTACATACCCTCTTCACCTTTGGTGAGGTTTGAACCTCTGACCTCCTAGGAGGTCAAAAACAACGATACCGTTAGGCCAAATGCTCTTTGGTTAATTGGACGGGGAATTGGATGGTCATTGGATTGGATCGGTCTGCTTTTATTGGATGTTGGACTGTCATCCAAGAACCGACCGGTCTGATTTGGATGTTGAAATTTTGGATCAGATTCATTCCATTTATAATTGAATATCCAATTATGGCTAACTGTTTCTAATTGGATCGAAACGACTTTTTACACACTTGTCGACTAAGCTACACGTTAGAGACGAGGTCTTTATTATGCATATACTTCAAAACAATTAACGAAAAATAATATAATCGGTATGTTTATAGATATTTAAATATATAATTAATTGAGTACGTATTTATAATAGAGTCAAATATCTGATTATTCAACCGTTCTTATAGATATTGTAAAACAGTTATTTTCATATGTTTTATAAACATAATGCTTTTTTATACTCGAGATTGATAATTTTGATTTTTTTTCAGACGTATATCATAAAAAATGACCGACACTTAAAGCCTTTATACAAGTAAACGTGTTTAAATATTTAAAAGGAAAAAGGAATATCGATATAGAGGAGCATATAATTGTTGTAATTTTAGTTGTTTATATTTTTATGGAAAGCATATGCCAATAACTAGACATAAGAAAGGTAATGTATATGTCAAAGGGCCTTTGACCTAGCGGTGTATGTGAGTCTTTGGCCTCCTACGAGGTCAAGGGTCCAAACCTCACCGAATATTAGGAAAGTGTATGAGTTTATTGGTCTATCTTGTGATTTCGATGAAATATTTGGAACGTGATCAATTGAAAACAAGAAGGATTGGAATTTCTTACTCGACAAGTAAAGAATGATCAGTAACCGGTCGATGGTTACCGAGTATTAATTAACATACAACGAATTTTTGTGTCATTCTGATAGTGAACTAGATAACAAAAATCAAACCATTAAAATAAGAATAAAAAGGGCCATCAATCAAAATAAAATACATTTTATATTATGCAATATACAACTTAAATTTAATTAGAAATATATAAAATTATTATTTTTGTACTTTTAATTCAAAATATTGATTTTCTTTTAATCTTTGTCCATTTGGAAAAGCTTTGTTGGGCTTCACAAGTCCAAAAAGGTGATCCATCAGCCCATTAAAAAGGTTAAGCAATCTCAATGTGGGCCTTTTAGAGCCTAACAATCAATTCATTAAACTGCATAATAAGCCCTTAAGTTTTGTAATGGCCCAATAGTTCGTATTTCTTTCTAAAATAAGTGTTCATGCTTATATATTAATTAGTTTTAAAATAATTATCCACGTTTAAAGGTAAATGTTTACTATTTTTATTATGGGGCAAATTGTATGAAAAAGTAACGTACTTTAACTTGATTCCTATTTTGGGTAACGTACTTTCAAGACTTTCATTTTTGTACCTAAGATGTAAAGTTTTAAATATTTAAGTACCGGTAACTGGTTAAAGCATTAATCGGTTATCATGCTGATGTGATGAGTGATTTGACTTACCTTTTCAATTTAAAGCTCAATAAAATTTTATACTGAACTGGATACCACATCATCATGATAACATGTTAATGCTTCAACCGGTTACCTGAGTGCTTAAATGTTTAAAAAATTTATATCTTAGGTACCAAAATGAAAGTTTCAAAAGTTACCCAAAATAAGAATCAAGTTAAAATACGTTACTTTTTCAAACAATTTGCCTTTTTATTATGTCTTTAATTATAAGACGGAGAAATTTCTCTTTCTATTATTAAAGGTAAAATTATCAATTAATTAATTAGAAAGTGTAATCATTAAACTATGTGTTATTTTTATTATGGATATTTAATTTGGAACAGAGGAAGTATATAAAATCTAAAACGTTATTTATATGATTCAAACGAATTCTAAACATTTTGATCGAGTATCTGATTCAAGTTCTAAAAGATGCCATGTTTGAATAGTTTGAGGGAGGTATGTTAGAAACCTCATTTTTCATTGAGAACTAGGAACCATCGAGAACGTGCCACATGTCCATGTGGCTCATTCTCGACGGTTTTTTTTTTATCTTAACGGAAATCAGCTTGCTAACGAGAACCTCACCTTAAATACTTTTACTTTATCTAATAGTTTGCATACGAGGAAAAAAAAACAAAACCGTAAATATAATTCGAACATAAAAACATGACTAACTTAGGGGCCGTTTACCAAACACTTACCCGATAAGTGCTTATCGGTAAAATTTAATACTATTATTTACTTACCGGGTAAGATTTTAGTCTACCAAAACGACGTCGTATGCAACAATTTACCCGGTAATCGTTTATTGTGGTAAGAGTCGTCGCCCTCACTTACCGGGTAAGACTTTTGGTCTTTGTCTCGTTCTTACCGGGTAGGATTCTTGATCCTTACCATATTTATCCAGTGAGGTAACGTGGCTTGGTAAGCACTTACCTGGATAAGCGTTTGGTAAACGGCCTCTTAGTCTTACTTTTCACGACATAGCGTTAAATCTTATTAATACAGTAAAATACTACATAAATTCAGGATTTTCATTTTTAAGGAGAAACTATATCATTCTTTTATTCTCAATCCACAATGAAAATGTATATCCGTATACCATCTAGATAAATAACACACACATATATAGGGGTAAGTTCTTTTGTTAACCCAATTTATGGTATTAACTTTAAAAATCCATCACAACCATTCATCCTGTGAATCAATGGATGACAATTATGATGACAATTTTGTAATAACCAATAATATAATATATTATCATCTAAGATGAACATACATGAACAATGGTATTATTGGAAAAAAAATCATCAAGTTTGTAACTGTCCATCAATGACATTAATTTTCATATGAACATTAATCTATTGTCATTAATAAAAAAAATCTCCATTAATATACACATAGGCATCTCCCTCTATATGAACATGAGTTCACTTATGAACAATGTGATTATACTCATTAAATCTTATTGAACACCTATGAACACCGTATGGTTATGAACACAATCTTATGAACGCATTATGGTTATCCACACATTCTTATGAACACCTTTGAACACATTCTTATGAACATCATTAAATATTATACAAGTAACTTATGCATAAAAAGATTATAAGATCTCATTAAGTACCATAAAAGTAACTTTCGCATGAAAATTACTTATTTACCCTTCATAATTAAATCAAACATTTGAAGCAACCTCTACTAAAGTATTAATATTATTAGTCCAATAAGTTTACAAAGTTAACACTATATTATTGGTTAACAAAATATCTTACCTCCTCTCTCTTGTTATTTATATATATAGACTTGGGATCATGTGAGACCAAGGATTTTTCGTAAGACCTATAAGACCAATTTTCAACCCTTGGATTAGATCTGCAATCTAAACATTCATAATCACAAAATTGCCACGAGACTTCTCAATAATCACAAAATTGACACCATGCAACTTTAGATCATTAGATCATTAACTTATAAAGTTGATCAATGAATATAAATTGGTCTTACGAGTCTCACAAAAAACTTTTGCTCTCACATAAACCCAACTATATATATATATATATATATATATATATATAGGGAAGGGTTCAAACGAGAACCCCTGTGATTTACGAAAACGCGAGAACAACTCAGTAACCACATATTGTGATAAAAAATAAAATTAAAAGATTTTTAAAATTAAAATTAAAATTTAAAAAGATTCAAAAAAATTTAAAATTAAAAGGGTA
>NC_037542.1:17288397-17291545 GCF_001531365.2 Cynara cardunculus var. scolymus | reverse complement strand
TATATATATATATATATATATATATATATTGACATTTTTTAAATAAATCAAAGTGTCACTGAGATTAGTGGCATGTGGTTGGTAGTGTATTGTGTTTAAGGTTTATGTCTTTGTGATAATAACTAATGTGTGGAAAACTGTAAGTTCTTCAAACACAAAATTATAATAATAAAATATTTAATATCCTTATTGTAAAACACATGTTTCATATGTTTATTAAAAAAAACTTGAATAATTACCGTTATGATTTGCAAAATATTTATTGATCGTTTACTTTTTCTAAAAGTTATGTTTGATATAAAGCAAAAGGGAAAAAATATCATGAAAATATATACAGGTATATTTGTAATTTTATTGAATATCCAACCAGCCTGTTTTTTAATGACCCTGGTATTCAATTTTGTATATTAGATTCATATGATTCGAGTTTATTATCACATATATTTGAATATAATTTATTTTAAAAATAGATTTATATAATTCGTAAATACTGACAATATAAAATAAATAAAAGACATTAAATCAGATATAAGAGACGTAAATGTCTCAATAATTACCATTTAGTTGTTGGAAGGTAGCGAGGGAAGGTGAGGAGATGTTGCAATCAACAAAAAAAACATAACAAAAAGCATATCATATCTTATCATTGCATCATCTTTTCTAAAGTAAAAACAAATGAATAGAAAATACTTAAAAATGCTTACAATTTTTCAAAATAATTTGAAAGTTAAAATTCATATAAATTTTGTATCAAGTTGTTGTAAACGGGTTTAAAAACACAACTGACTTAAATGTCAGATCATGAATATAATAATTGCAAGTTTGAAAATCAGATTTTGTCAATCCTACAATGACTCTTTTGTCAAGATCGACAGCCAAGTTTTGAAATCCGACATCCATAATTCCACCTGATAGATTTGAACTTTGAGCGTAAAAAGAGATCCATAATTTGTGTCACCACCTAGAAAAATTTCGGGGTCTACCTCCGGGTATCCTACATCGTATCAATATATGTTTTCACCAACAAGTATCGTATTGATTTTAGTGAATCGCCTTTCAAAATGGTGGTATCCTACATCGTATTGGTA
The DNA here is from genome assembly GCF_001531365.2 of Cynara cardunculus var. scolymus. NCBI lineage: Eukaryota > Viridiplantae > Streptophyta > Magnoliopsida > Asterales > Asteraceae > Cynara > Cynara cardunculus. The sequence continues at coordinate 17,290,457 of NC_037542.1, read as the reverse complement.
TGTGTTTTCACCAATGGATATCGTATTGATTTTAGTGAATCGCCTTTCAAGTAAACAAGTTTGATAAATCAAGAAAAGCTAATGACCAAAATGTAATACAAAGTTAAAAGACGAGAAAATTTGGTAAAGTAGAAAAGTGTAGGGTTATATATGAAAATATAAAAAAGGGAACAAAGCCACGAAGCCAAAGGAAAGGACAAAAGAAAAGGGAGGCAGAGGTGAGTGGAGACTCGTGGACCGGTGGAGTAACGACAATAACTCCGGTCCAAACTGTCGGGCTTTTGATGTGGAATGTGGTTTTATGTGTAGTCTATTTTTTAATTTTATTTTTATATATTTTTTAAATATTTATCTTTTAGGTCATCCTTTTGGGTGAGGTAGGTCATTGTGTTTTTGACTTTATTTCACACGTTTTTTTTAATTAAATATATAAATTTTATTTATTTAAAAAAGGTTGGATTACGATAAGGATGAGAAGATATCTTTATCATTGGATCAATTCTAATTAAAGAGAACCACTAGATTAAGTGTAATGAGATACACCAAATGAATCCCCTTCTAATACGCAATTCATGGATTAATTTGAGATTAAAAGTGATTAAGAGTTCAAATTTCTTCTTACATTTATCACTTTAACTCATGTTCTCACATGATCCTTTGTCTTAAAATAAACATGTCAGGTACTCAATAAATAAGAAACTGTATAACGTTGCTCCAAGTTTTAAGTCATTTTGTAAACGTATAAATAGAATTTTGTGCAAAAATTCACGACAATTAAAACTATATCACACATTTACAAGTCATCTAAAAGGGAATAAAAAAAGTGTTCTAGTCAAAACATAACCAAAATGTCAAAATATAGAATGTGGGGTAAAAACATGATAAGTTCTTAATGCTGTCACAATTTCATGAATTCTCAAAAGGCGTATATACATATATAATACAAATCAAATGCAACATTCATATTGTTGCAACCATTGCACTCCATTCTAATTCAATCTCAGCACTTGATCTTACCAAATTTTAAGGATTTTTTTTAATTAATTATTCAATAAAAGGGTAATTATGTCTTTTTCTTTCTTTTTTAAATTAAAGAAGGACAATTTTAATAATTTAAATTTATTATTGTTTTTGAATTTGAAATTGATCTTCATACTTATCTTAAACCTTTTTTTTTATCTACATTGCCAAATTCACAGTTTTTGTTGCATTGCATGAGTTTTTTGTTGAATAATCTACGAGAAAACCATATCACATATCGTTACGAAGAAAATAGGCCGATTGATACCGATCTCGACGGTGAAACCATATCACAAATCGTTACAGAGAAAGGCGATTGATTGATGCCGATCTCGACGGTGAAACCATATCACAAATCGAGATCCACGATAGAGAAAGGCGGAAAGCATTCAAAAATTTCAACGAAGAAATACACTTTTTGTTTTCTTGTTTTTCGATTTTACAATCTCTTGTCTTCTTCCTTTTCGATGCATAAGATGCATATGATATGTGTATATTCATAGGATGCATATGATATGCGTACATTCATAAGATGCATGCATACTTTATGTCTTCTTCTTCTTCTGGATAGTTCACATACATACAGTCATATATGCATATTTTGATTGTTCACGTATTCATATGTGCATCTACTGATTGTTCATATATGATTTTATAATTTCATGCCTTCTTCTTCTTCGAATCATACGATGCATATGATATGCATGTGCTCATAAGATGATACCTATGTATCACACAAGATGCATATATTCAACTTAAACTCTTGCTTGTATGATATGCATCTGTTGATTGTTCATATATGATTTTAAGATTTCATGTCTTCTTTTTCTTAGATGCATAAGATTCATATGCTTTGCATATGTTCATAAAATGATAGCTATATCACATAAGATGCATATATTCGACTCATACTCTCCTTTATATGATATATATATATATATATATACTAGAAGCGTACTCGCGCAATGCAGCGAGATACATCATGATTTTAATATTTCATTTTATTCTTTATCTCAGTCGATGTTATAATATGGCTTTAT
>NC_037542.1:17258821-17286742 GCF_001531365.2 Cynara cardunculus var. scolymus | reverse complement strand
ATATATATATATATATATATATATATATATATATCCATTAAAAAACTGTGAAATAGCAAAAAAAAGAAACTGATTTGGATATGTATCCAGATCATTTCCTAATTTAAAAATAATAAAAACATAAAATACACCGTCCCATTAAACAGGAGATTTTGGTTTTTTATTTAAATAAATAAAAATAAAAAGATAAATTTGAGTTATTATGCAATTCTTTACATTTGTATAACCAATATAACTCAATCTCAACCGTCCATTTAATTTGATAAGTATGTGATTTCATAGAAGTTTTAATTGTTTCATAATATAAAGTATTGATCATAATTAATGAACTATAATCATCTTATATAAATATTTAAATCATAATAAATGAACTCTCATCATTTTCATAAATATCTCAATTGGTTGAGTTGCATTGGTTGTACAAATTGACATGATTGCATTTGAAATATACCATATATATGTATTGTCTAAATTTGAATGAATGATTGTTGGTGGAACCAAAATGGTACAAAGTTTAAATTGACCATTATCCCATTTCATTTAATATGAAATTGGAAATTTGATGTAGAAGAACAAATAAAGTTCAAAGATACTTTTTTTGACTTAAAAGAATATAGTTTGAAATTTTAAAACATGATATAATACATAACAGATATGTATCATTCAGTTTCAAACAACCTCCCACCCCACCAACGGCACCACCATAGCCTCCCCTTAAACCCCATCGTCCCCTCTTGTCGTCTCCCTTACTCGTCATTATCATCACAACTATCATCACCAAACCCTACTCCCTCTTTCTCGTCATCATCATCATCACACCTATCATCGGCAAACCCTACTCCCTATTTCTATCACCATGAATGAAAGACCCATTTTTGGCAATTAGGATTATTTTTATTATTTTATAGGGTTGAGTTGCAGTGAGAATGAAAGTTATGTGAGAAGGGTAAGAAATGTCCTTGACACTTGAATCAATCTTAATTGAAGATCAATATTAATGTGTGAACTGGGATGCACCAGATCAATTTTCGTGATAAACGTAATTCATATTTTTTACGGTTTAACCTTGTTATGATATATAAATATAAATATAAATATAAAAATGAAATTGAAAAGTTAGGATGAGAATTGATGAAGATGAATAATTGGAAGGGGTAGAAATAGTCAAAGTTAGGTGCAGGAGGGGCATGGTGTGGAGTCAAATCCAGTTATGGACTGACCAAAACATGATTTTTCACTGTACTATATTCTCAAGGTACAATCTATCCATGTGCCATCTTTAATTTTCTTTTTCAATCTTTTTCTCATATATATATATATATAGAGAGAGAGAGAGAGAGAGAGAGAGAAAGAGAGAGATGAGCGATCAAATGAAAACCACTCCAATTTATAAAACCGTAAAAACCGTAAAAACTACTCTCATTCGTTGATTTCATTGTTTAATCTTATGAAATTTTTTCATGAAATTGTTTAATCTTGTGAAATTGTTTCATATAATATTTTTTTTGATGAAGTTGTTTCATATATGGTTACGAAATTGTTTTATATACTACTTAATGAAACTGTTTCATGTATTTCTCTAAAATTAATGAAACTGTTTCATGTATTTCTCTAAAATTAAAATAATGAAGATGATAATATCCATGATTAACATCATCCACAATAAAAATGATTAATCAACCTCTCATAATTACAAAAAAAAAATGAACAAAATGAAAAATTATGATTAGTTGAATGAAGTTTGTACGGTTTGTACAAATTAGGTGGTTTTTATTTGAACGTTCCCCTATATATATATATATATATATATATATATATATACACACACACACACACTTTAAGGGGTTGTTTAACAAACCCTTACTCGGGTAAGTGAACACCAAGTCACATCACCTTACCGCATGAATATGGTAAAGACCAAAAGTCTTACCCGGTAAGTGATGGTGATGACTCTTATCATGGCAAGAGCTTACCGGGTAAATTGTTGCATATGATACCGTTTTAGTGGACTAAAATATTGCCCGATAAGTAAATGATAGTGTTAAATTTTACCGATAAACGCTTACCAGGTAAGAGTTTAGTAAACATCCCCTAATGTGGCGTTTGTTTTTTAAGAGGTGCTTAAATCTGAAGTCTGAATTCACTTCTGAATTTTAAGAGGTGGTGTTGAAGTCTGAAATCTGAATCAGTCAGCCTGTTTGTTTTTACGTCTGAAATCTGGAATATGAATCATTGAAATCTAGGCTTTCTTTGCAAGCATTGGAAGCTCTAAAAGCAATTAAGAGGTTTTAAGTGAAAATGTTACCTCTAAATAATTCAGACATAAWTAGAGCTTTTAAGCTCTTAATTGAAAAAAAAAAAAACAAACACACTTAATACCCTAAGGTTTGACCGATTCAGACATAAGAGGGTATTAAGTGCTTTTTAGGTAAAAACAAACAGGGCCTAAGACTTATGATTACGTGACACCAGTTATTTTTCATGAGATTGTGAAATATATCGTGAATATTTGGATTTTTCACTCTGGTGTGTTGTTTGATTGGCTAAAAAATGTTTGGATATTTCTCTTCTTTAAATGGTTTTTTTTTTTGTTTTCATAAATTTTGTGAAGATTTGATGTTTTCAATTCAGATTCATTTGATTATGTCTGATTGGTAAATAAAATCAAAGGCTTAACTTTTATTATAGCCGTAAAGCTCAATCTACTTGTTATGTTTGTACAGTAATGAGTTTCAATAAACTCTTACACTGTGTTGTCAATTTGTGAAGAAAAAGAATCGAAAGGTAAAAAAGGAAAGAAGGGAAGGAACAGATCTTGAAGAGGATCAAACTCTTTGTACAATAAAAAGTTTCAATAAACTCTTACACTGTGTTCTCCCAATTGGTTTGAGCTTGGACTCCAAATGTCAAAAGTGTCTGAAAGTCCTAGGTTCGAATCAGAGGAATAAAAATCCCCTTGTGGTGACGGATGTTTAAATATGGTGACTCCAGGCTAACCACGAAACGGATAGACGTCATGGGATTAGTCGACTCGCATAATACATTGGATATCCAGGTTAATAAAAAAAAATTATCAAGAAAAACAATCGAAAGGTAAAAAAAAGTTTTTATTTATTTATGTTATTGAAAGGAAGTGGAATAAACAAAATGGGAACAAATTTTCATGTTTTTAATAGTAAAAGAGGATAAAAGATGTCATTTTACCACATGTTTTTTAGTTAATGTTATTGTGTTAATGCAATTTATGTATAGCATTTTATAAATACTATACTTTAATCCTAATTATTTATAAGATAATACTGATATAAATAGATATGCACAAGGCTTGGGGCACTAGCCTTTCAAACACGTTTCTATTGAGCGAAAAAAATACAGAGCCTTTTTTGGGACAAGGTTGGGCCGAGCTTCGGGGTTAAACATGGGTGCGATCAAAGGTTGGGCCGAGCTTCGGGGTTAAACATGGGTGCGATCAAGTTTTCTCAAACCAGGTCTTTTTCAGCTTAACGAGACTTTTTCAGACTTTTCATGTCTGTGTTTTTCCGAGGCGGGCCTAAGCGAGGACCCACCTCCAAAATTTTGACCTGATCCGGATTTGAGACCTAGTCTAGACCAGGCTTCACGCTCACTAGGTTTGGATTTCTTCAAACTGGACTCAAGGCGGGCTTCGGGTTTCAGTTTTTTTTGTGATAAAAAAAGGGAAATTAATATAAATGACTATTTTTAGAGATAAAATTCATCTTTCAGCTATTTTTTTCGGAATTCTTAAATATATCTCTTAGCCATCTTAGGGCATGTTTGTTAGCAACTTAACGAGACTTATAGCTTATTTATTCAGTTATACATGACTTTTTGACAGTGGCTTAATGATATAGCAAGTGATTTATTCAGTAAGCTTCTACGGGTAAACCTTATACATAAAATCAAGTTTTTTTTTCAAACATGTCTCTCCCAATTATAAAACACATTCATTTAATTTATAAAAAAACTCTCACAAACAAAAAAAAAATTTAGTCTATACAGACATATTAATCTACATAAACAATTTTATTCATACAATATTTAACGAAAAACCAACCAAAAAACTCATTAACTTTTTTATTAAAAATAATAAGGAAGCAACTTAACGTGTAATCAATCCTTTCAAACAACGTGTCATTGGTCCAATCATGGTACTAGACTATCTTATATTTTTCTATTTAGACCCTTCAACTTTACTTTATTCCAATTTAGACCCCTCTGTTCCATCTTCTTCTATATATAAGAACACATCTCACGGCACGTTCAGCCATAGCCGTGCCATCTCCTCTCTTCACAAGCTGTCATCTTCAATCTCATCGTCTATTCACCGTTTCTGCCTAAATTCAACCTCAAATTCTAGTTTCAACACATAAAATCTTCTATATCTTAGGTTTTCTGCTTACTGAAATTCATCGTAAACCCTAACAATTTGATTCAAAAAAGCTTCAAAAACCATGGGGTTTCCAGTTTGGTACACAGAGCTCTTCCTCCCCAAGCTTCTGATTCGTGTTCTAACGTTTCTAGGTCTAATTCGTAAGCTCATTTCCGTCATTTTTCGTTTCGTTGGCCTTGGGGATTTCTTAGAGCCCGAATTTTCCACTGATCCCACCCGAACAGAGTCGTGTACTCAGTTCCAATCCGTCTCTGCTGTCCTCATCCGTGAGATCCTTCCGGTTGTGAAATTTTCTGAGCTTGTAGATCCGCCGGAGAGCTGTGCTGTGTGCCTTTATGAATTCGATGGCGGAGATGAGATCCGGCGGTTGACGAACTGCCGGCACATATTTCACAGATGCTGTTTGGACCGGTGGATGGATCATGATCAGAAGACGTGTCCACTTTGCCGGACGCCATTTATACCGGACGATTTGCAGGATTCGTTCAATGAACGGCTGTGGGCGGCTTCCGGCATCGCCGATTACTATGGAGATTCATCGCTGGTTAGTAATTAGTGGATATTGAACAGTGGAATCGATTTTCTTTTCTTTCTCATTTTGATTTTTATTGATGGCAATCGAGAAAGAGTTGTGATAGTAGAAGTATTATATATAATGTGTACATAATTAGCAGAAAGGAAATGGAAGAAGAAACTCCATTGTTGAAGGCTTTGATGAAGATCATAGAAATCTTTGATTTATTTTCTAGTTTTTCTGAAATTGCTGAAACAATTTCAGCATATATTTGTATAGAAATCAATGTCGAACTTAAAAAAAGGTTTGATGATATTACTTTCCCTATGTTGAACCCATTCACCATTTCTTTGGAAGCTTATCTCAGGTTTTGCACGATAAGATATCAGTTTTAATAAACTCAGCTACTACAATTTCTTTTCTTTTATTAACCTGAATATCCAACCTGCTATGCGAGCAGATTAATACCAGAGCAACCACTTGCATCGCAGATAGCCCGGAGTCACCGCATTTAAACCTCCGTTGCCACAAAAAGATTTTTATTCCTCTTTGGATTTGAACTTGGAACCTTCTGCTACTTTTGACTTTTGAAGTCAAACTCAAACCAATCAGACACCACCTTGTGGTTGTGACTACAATTGTTATAAATTCTTAAAATCCAATCCATAGAATATAGCATCACATCATCCTACGCAACAGGAATGAGGCGGGACTCCAACCCTCATCTCCGATCTCCAATCTCGGTCCTTGTTTCCGTTAGGGAATATGATCACGTCTCGTTGCCCAGCAAAGGATGATCGATTTTTTTCCCGTTTATGTGAGATGTTTTAAATTAAATATGTTAAACTCTACGTTCGATTCAAAATGGTTTATGTTTAAACAACACATATTTTCAAAATTTTGTTTTTATGGAGTATCAAATAATGTGAACAAAATCACAACATTATACGTAATTGTTTTATCAAACGATTTCGACTCTCCATGTTTTTTTATCTAAAATACTAAAACAAGTTGAGAAAATGTATATAAGAAGAAAAGTCAAAATATTCTTCCGAAATCTAATTTTTTTTATAAATAATACATACAATATATTCAATACACAGAGACCGGGCGAGACGAGAATCACGTTACATGGTCTCGCTCCCCATCCCCGTTCCCAGGTCGGGATAGGTTCAACAGACTACTCAATGGGACATGTCTCAATCTCATGCCTAGGTCTTCCTGGCTTCAATCAGTATGTTTACCACTTACCATTATTGCAAAAGGGTTGGGTTTCGATGAAAAGAATAATTAAGCTGAGAAACGTAAGAAGAAATCTCCACCTTCGGATACATATTAAAATGAGATGTATGACATCAATCCCCGTATCAAAAACAATTCATAGGTAAGTTTAATATTAAAGATGAATAAGAATTCAGATAATTTTTTATCCTTCTCACCTTAACTCAACTTCAACTATTCTAAAATCCGCATAAATTGAGTTTTTGTGAGCGAGATAAAATAATGAAACAAAAAAGTAGTTACAAAAACCTAACTTTTCATTTTTTATTTATAAAATAAAATTTTAATTATATATATATATATACACATATTATAAAATTACTAAAAAAAATTAAATATAACTTTTTCACTTTTTTATATTAATTTTAATTTTTGTTAATATTGAAGACAAGAATTAAAAATTGTGGATTGTGCAACATTTGAAATTTTTTAGGATGATGTGTAATGTAGGAAAAATAAAACAAAATTAATAAATATATTTTATATATTTATGTGAGTAGATACGAATTCATAAAATCCATAACAAAAACTTCCATTGGAATGCTCTTAAGATTCTTTTTACTTATAATTTGGATAATTTTAGTTTATATAGTAAATGTATTAAAAATAATATACCAAAGTTTCAACTCGATCATCACAACGCAAACTATAGATTTGGATTGGACTGTACTTTTGTTTGGATTTGGTTGTAATAGGATTTTTTTTAAACCATAAATATTGAATTAAGTTGTTCAAATGCCTCTAACACAACTAACCCAACTTATTAACATCCCTACCTAAGGGGTGTCAACGAGTCGAGCTTTTAACGAGCTACTCGAGCTTAGGTATGAGAATGGGATGGAGACCTCAATCTCCATTCTCGTCCCTAATCCCTCATCTCTGTCCCCATCCTCGTCTCCATCCCCATTAGGAAATATGATCACATCCTCATGCTCGTCCCCAATGGGGAACGGGGATCCCTGACGGGGAAACAAGAATTTTTTTTCTAGTTTATGTAAGCTTTTTAAATCAAATACGTGACACACCACACATGTTTAAATCTCACATATATCCAATAAATTTAAATTTGAAAGAAATTTAATTTAATACAAGAATTATCACACCATAAAATAATTAATAACCTAAAACCAAAAGAAGTTCAGTTTAATCCAAAAAAAAATTATCGAGTAATTGTATTTTGACTTGACATCCAAAATATTACATAGTAAAATCCAAAAAATAACAATTTTAAATTTTAAACCTAGTTAGAAAATAAGAAATTATGAATTACCGATTTGGTTGAAATATATAATACATATTTAATTTATTAATTGATATATACCCAATCCTTGGTTTGCGACGAACAGGGATCCTTGTCCCTGTCCCCATCCCCGGTTTAGTGGGGAATCCCCTTCCCCGATCGGGGTGGATGGATCGGGTTCTTCAACGGGTCGGGACCCATTCCCATGCCTACTCGAGTTCGAGCTCGTTGATAATAGGAGTTTGAGCTCAATAATTCTCAAGCTCGAGTCGATCTCGAAACAAAATAAAACTCGTTTAACTTAACAAGCCAAGCTTTATAACATCAATGTTTGACTCAGTTCATTCGAAAACTCGGTTAACTTTTCGACTCGAGTCGAGCAAACCACTTGAGCAAACATTTTTCGAACCAACACATGCTCATATGTTCATAAAACATACAATAAAAATATAAAAATCATCAACCTCGAGCCTATAAACGAGTTAATCGATCATGAGTTCGAGTATGATAACTCAAAAAATATTCCAACTCGAGCCTTAAAGTTAAAAAGTTATTCAAGGTCGAATATGATATTTTTTTCAAACCCGACTCAGATAATCACCACTCGACTCGTTTACACCCCTAAATGTTTAGGTATGAATATCGTCTTATAATAAATGTCGTCAGTTATTTTAATAAAAAAAATATTAAAATAATGAAAAATGTACAGATGAGGAGAGGAAGAAGGTTCGTGGGTTGAAAGTGGTCCAATCTGGAAAGCCATAAGAATCATTTCAACGCGTATCACTCTACTACTACGCTTTCAATTATTTTTACTTTTCTTGTCGTCACTTATTTAAATATTTGAATTTTTATTTTTATAATTAAAAACTAAGGGATCGTTTATTAAATGCTTACTCGGGTAAATAAATACCAAGTCATATGATCTTACCGGATAAATATGGTACGGACCAAGAATCTTTCCCAGTAATAACGAGACAAAAACCAAGAGTCTTACTCGGTAAGTGAGAGCGACAACTCTTACCACGGTAAGCGCTTACAGGATAAATTGTTTCATACGATACCATTTTGGTGGAATAAAATTTTATCCGTTAACTAAATGATAGTGTTAAATTTTAATGGTAAACGCTTACCGGGTAAGTATTTGGTAAACGACTCTTAATTATATATAAGTTGTGACTTTTAGTAAGCGCTTAACGGGTAAAAGATGTTTATGAACAATCTATTTTAATGGTAAAAAATATTACTCAATAAACATTTAACAAACGACCCTTAATACTTCATAACGGTTGTATTTAAAATATTATCAGAATATTTTGTAAAAAACTTAAATAATATATAATTTTATAGCAACCATATTTGAATTTTAAAGTTAGTTGAAGACGAGTGGTTGACTTGCGTTACGTCATATGATACCTTTTGAGACTTTGCTTATACGACCATTGTTTTCATTAAAAAAAAAAAAACTAGACACCATCTCTACCTCAATCTCTATCTCATTCTTAAACAAAGATTAGTTAAAGATTTCGAATTAATCCACGTGTATTTTATTATGATAAGTGTTTTTTTAATGTTTAAATCAAGCAGCCGCCTTCCACACCATCTTTTTTATTCATTATATCTACCTAATAAAAAACAATCTAACCACAAGGATGGTGCTTGATTGGTTTGAGCTTAACTCTAAGGTGGTGTTTGGTTCGCAGAATGTTTTTCGATGGAATGAAATCTGTTAAAGGAATTTGACTTTGAAGGAATTGAAATGAAATGTTGTCAGGTTTGACCACCTGTTTGGTTGACAGACATTGAAATGGAATCTGTTAAGAAATTGGAATCTTTCTGTTTGGTTCACAGAATGTAGCTTTATAATTGGAATAAAATTTTGGTAAATGACCAAAATGCCGTTTTTTGAAAATTTTAATTTTTTAAAACTAAAAATACTTTAATAAAATAATTATTTAATATGTAAAACAATATAAAATACACAACCCAAATATAATCATAAGCCAAACGACGTTACTAAATCGACGATGGTCGACGGTGGTTCAGATTGATGGTGGTGGTCCGCAGTGATTCAGACCGATGGTGATCCGCAGTGGTTCAGATGGAGGTGGTCAGCGGTGGTTCAAATAGGCGGTGGCGGCGGTGGTTGTTCAAATCAGTGGTGGTCGGCGGTGTCCAACGGTGATTCAGATCAATGGTAGTCATCAGTGGTTGGCAGTGATATAGATCGATGGTGGTCCGTTGTGGTTCAGGTGACGATGGTCAGATGTGGTTCAGATCGGCGATGGATCATATCGGTGATGGTCAATGGTTGTTTAGATCGACGGTGCTTTAGATCGGTAGTAGTTGGCGGTGGTTCAGATCAATGGTGGTCCGTGGTGGTTCAGATGACGATGATCGACAGTGGTTCAGATCGGTGGTGGTCCACGGTGGTTAAGATGGCGGTTATCGTCGGAGGTTCAGATTGACGGTGAATCAGATCAGTGGTAGTCGGTGGTAGTGGTCGACTGTGGTTCAGATTGGTGGTAGTCGGCGGTGGTCGACGATGGTTCAGATCGGTGGTGGTGGTCAGCGTGGTTTAGATCGGTGGTGGTCCATGGTGGTTCAGATGGTGGTTATCGGCGGTGGTTCAGATTAACGGTGAATCAGATCAGTGGTGGCTCAGATCGGCGGTGGTTCGGATCGGTGGTAGTCGGCGATGGTTCAGATCAATGGTGGTCGGCGGTGGTTCAAATCGGTGGTAGTTGACGGTGGTGGTGGTCGGCGGTGGTTCAGATCGGTGGTAGTCGATGGTGATGGTATGCGGTGGTGGTTCAGATCGGTGGTAGTCGGCGGTGGTTCAGGTTGGTGGTGGTCGGCGGTGGTTCAGATCGGTGGTGGTGGTCGACGGTGGTTCAGATCGGTGGTGGTGGTCGACGGTGGTTCAGATCGGTGGTGGTGGTCGACGGTGGTTTAGATCGGTGGTAGTCGGTGGTGGTGGTCGGCAGTGGTTCAGATCAATAGTGGTCGAGAGGTGGTTGGCGATGGTCATATTGAGTTTTATGAGATTATAATATATTAGGTTAAGGGCATATTTGGTATAATGAAGATAGAGATTCCATTCCATCAAAATACCATATAGTTGCTAAAGAATGTTAAAATATTTTATCCATGGAATTCATAGAAATCTGAAGATTCCTTCCGCTGAAAAGAATGAACCTTACGAAGGAAATGAATCTGATCAAAGGAATTCAACATTCCAATTCCTTCAGATTCCTCCAGAATCTGCGAACCAAACGCCACCTAAAGGTCAAAAGTAACAGAAGATCTCATATTCAAATCCAAGAAAGAATAAAAATCCCCTTGTGACCACGGAGGTTCAAATGCGGTGATTCAGGGCTATCTGCAAAGCAGGTGGTCGCCCTGGAATTAGTCGGCTCGCAAAACGGGTTGGATATCCAGGTTAATAAAAAAAAAAAAGAAGCAACCATCGTGTCAAAATACAATCCAAAACATGACACTCGGGTTAGACCATGCCTCAAAGTCTAATCAGACTGGAATTTTGGGAGGAGACCTTAGCCCAGGGCTAGAAAAGGCCAGCATAAGAAAAGCTTAGAAAGGGTTTTGGTTTAGTCCAAAAAGAACCAAATTAAGTCTGATTTGAAAAAGGTTGATTGAGCCAGTTTTCAAACCCAAAGCTTGGTCGGATCCTAAAAGTTCGGACCATTATTTTTCACTCACTGAATACAGATTTGAAAGGTTCGAACCCAAGCCTCAAAAAGTTGGCATGACCAACATTCGGATCCTCCCTGTTTGCTATCAAGCAATTAACAACCATTTTTATTACTCCAAGGATATACAATCATATTAGATTGTATTTCAAAAGAGTTATCGAGCAAAAAAGAGCTCTACCATGTATTTAGAAAGAATGATTCAATCACGCCCTACTTAATAAAGGTTAGACAAACAAATAACCTAAACCATGACTATTGGACAAACAATCAAGAGTAAGTTATGATTTCTGTCATTGTGGTTTGTTAATAATTTTGTTTTTCATCCCTGTAGTTTAGAAATTGTAATTTTCGTCCCTATGGTTTGCAATTTATTGCTATATTTGTCCATGGACTAATTTCTACCTTTATATAGAAGGGACAAAAAACAGTAAATAATTGTAAGCCACAAGGACTGAAACAACAATAAATTACACAAACCATAGGAACCAAAAATGCAATTTCTGAACCACAAGAACAAAATTTGCAATTTTTAACAAACCACAGGGATGTAAAATTTAATTTACTCAAGAACCAATAAAAAGAATACCCATAGAGAATTGTTGCAAATCTCAAGTAAAAAAATGTATGAATTTATGAAACCAAGTATCAGGTTAATCATATTAAAGAATTTTCAAGCAAATAAGAGCGAACGATGTACAAATAAAATGTCCATGCTCAGCCATGAAAGAATTGTCTCACCAAGAAGTTCAATAAAAAAAAATTGGGTTAAGATATGATAAATCAACAAAACTCTACCATTTTGCTTGCAACCAAAAGCACTTACTTCTCTTGACCTGGAGTTTGGTTGTTTGTTGGACCATAGTTGGAAGGTGGTTGATTGCCTTGACCTTGAGGCGGAGGAGGCGGAGGAGGCTGAGAAGGATAACCTGCCGGTGGATACCCTTGCCCTTGAGGTGGTGGAGGGTAAGTGGCAGGCGGGTACCCTTGACCTTGAGGTGGCGGAGGATAAACGCCAGGTGGGTACGCTTGACCTTGAGGCGGGTACCCTTGACCATGAGGCGGGTACCCCTGACCTTGAGGCGGGTACCCCTGACCTTGAGGCGGGTAGTACATGGGAGGCGGGTAGCCCTGGGCTTGATGTTGTGGTAGAGGGTAACCGTAGTGCGGTTGTCCGTATTGAACATTGGGATGATATGGTTGATCAATTCTTGACATTTCCTGGACTGGAGGAACATCCATCGGACGCATTCCAAACTTTCCATCTCGTTTGTCCATTTCCACCTTGTGTTGTGTCTGCAAAAATAAGGTAATGGTACTAGAGTTTGACGAAGATTTTTGCTTGTCATCATAGATTTTGCATGTGAAAATATGTTAAACTTTATTAGATTACTCTCCAAAAGAGATCTTGAGGAGAGAAGGTTCAGATACACATTTAGAAGTAATGGTCCAATGGGAGCTAGTCGGGCACAAATTATCCCAGGATATCAAGTTCCTAGAGTGGTAGACCTTACCTCAGATACCATGTGAGAATATGTGGAACCCTGGATTATTCTCCAAAAGGGAACTTGAGGAGAGGAGGTTCAAACATATATTGAGAAGAAATGATCCAACAAGGCTAGACGGTACAAATTGTCCCAGAATGTCAAGTCCATAGAGTGATAAACCTTGACTCTGATACCATGTAGGAATATGTGGAACCTCATTAGATTATTCACCATGTAGGAACGTTCCAACATATATTGAGAAAAAATGTTCAAATCTAGGGACTTCAACATATTTGATCGACTGGTTAAATCTAAGGTCCCATTTGGTTTGTAGGATTGGAATTCAATTCCATTCCAATCCATGTTTGGTTTGAAGGATTGCTTGGACTTAAAAGCCTGTGATTGCATTGAAATCCCACAAAAATGGTATTTAGAAATCCCATGACGGTTGTTAGTATTTCGTGAGATTTCGTAGGATTTGTGTATAATAATGTTTTTAAAATATTTGTTTTATAGTAATCAATTAATAAAAAGGTAATTTAGTTATATTTATAAATTATTTATAAAAAATGGAATTCAATTCCTTTCAAATCCTACAAACCAAACACACCAAAGATTTCAAATCCTTCCACGAAATCCAAATCCCTCAAAACCATTCAATAAAACCAAACTCCCGCTAAGTTCACCTATCTATAGAATCTTGTAGTTTAATGAAAGTTCAACAAGGGGTGAAATCACTTAGAAAGCATGATTACAGGTTTGCTAAGTTCCAAAGAACAACAATTTCTTGCATAGAAAGTTCTTTTGGAACTGGTTTAGAAAGATTCAGCATAAATAATGAAAAATATTTGATATGGAAGAATATTTTGTCATACCTGCATGCATGTGCAAACCCTACAAAATCAAGCCACAAGATTGATACGATTTAGAATATTTGTTTTCATTCATATCGTTAACCAGATAGATCAAGTTGACGAGGGGAGGAGACAACTTACGTGCAAAAAACCAGATCAGCTAAGCAATTCAGCAACTGAGATGCATCACTGAGTTCATCGCTTCCAACGAGGCAAGCGATAATGGAGAATATACACGCAAGTTGTTGGAGGCAAACCATGCAACCCTAAGCATGAGGGAAATTGATCAAAAGATTGGTCAAGTAATTAATAATGAGGGTAAAAAAAATGAAAAGTTTCACATAGAAATTACAATGATACAGTTATCACATTTGGTTGTCTGTATGTGAAACTCATCCTGCAACATAAAGCGAGTGGATGCTACGGAATTCCCAAAGCAGCAGAAGACCTGAGGATTACAAGAACAAAAGGAAAAGCTTAATAGCAAGTTCATATGCTGGTATGCATTCAGAGTCTACATATATGTGGCATTCATCAATAACATGACAATTAGAAGATTCGAATAACAGAAATATTGATTAAGATTCATGATGATGGAGTTCAGGGCGATCTCTTGTCTTCAAGCAGACCTCTCGAAATTGTTCCTACAACTCTGTACAAAAAAACACTTGAATCTTGCCAGCCACCGCCAAAAAGTATGCTTAAATTAATCCCTGAGCTTTTAAAAATATAATACATATTGTACCTCAAAATCAACTTAAAATCATGGTAAAAGTTATTGGTAATGGTAACCTACAACTCCGAGCTTATAAGAAGCTCATAAATCTAATTATGGGTTGTTAAGCATACCTCTGTGCAAAGGCAAAATTTAGGACATTTACGTTCTCCGCACTTTCCACTACAGGGCATATATCCACCACAACATAAATACCTGGATCAGGCGATAAATGTTTAACACGATATGATTACTCTCCATAGTTTGAGTTTGGTTGATGGATAAAAGTAATTACCTCGACATATCACCATAGAGAGCTCGCTTACGAAGCAGGTATGATGCGCATGGTCCGCTGCCATTTGTAGAGTTCAAGAAAGAAGATTAGTAGGGAAACGAAACAAGTTAGAAGAAAGTATCCCCAATAACTATCTTACTTCACCCACAAGTACAGAAAGGAAACAAGAATCAACAAATAAGAAAGATGGACAATGACTATCTATATCCAAACTTGGCTGAACCATGATTTTTATTAAAAGCCAAGCATGGTTCCGCGAATATTAGGAGGGTAAAAAAACTACCTTTAGCACCATTTTCAAATTTATGCTAAAGACAAGGGTCAACGTAGTCCTGCTATTTTATATATAGAACTGGGACAAGTATTTCAAACTTGTTGGATCATGAAAACCAAATCTGACTACCATTTCAGTCAAAACAATATCAATAAATAAACACGCAAACCAACATGATTTAGCAAGTTGAGAAGTTGTTATGAATCAGGAACGGGTACCAATGTTTTTTTTTATATTCAAGAGATTACAGAGGAGAGATTGTGCTAGTCTCGGGGATTGGGCATGTTACAAACACGAGCAGGACAAATTTGTATATTCGGCCAGAAAGTGTTACTTTAACATGAGGACAAAAAGCTCATGGATGTTATTACACAATGAGAGGGTAGAGGAAGCTAATGACAATTCATCATTGTACTTGCCAAACATGTCAATTAAAATATTTATAGATAGGAAAGTTGCCTATAATTTGGTAGAACCATACAGAAACAACCTACATGATAAATCCCTTAATTTGTGTTCTTCGAAATAACTTATTTATCCATTTTCTGAGTACCAATTCTAAAGCAATCTCAAAGGAACATAAATACCCTAAACACCTGATCGATATGCATGGAAACCAATTACCTCTCCCTTACAACAGGTTACCTACCAAAATCAACTCTTCTCATAAGCAATACAAGCAGAATAGCAAAAAGAAGGCCATACAGGGTGTATATTGAATTGAGCCAAAAAAAGGTTATCGTATATGAACATTGAAACATGAAGTATACCATTAGAAAGGCATAACCACAATTCATGAAGCCATTAAGTATGTATCATGTGTGACCTGAAAGTTTGTGCTGCTTGGTTATTATACCACACCAACCAAATCCAATTTGACAAGCCACTCAAGGAAGCTTAAAGCTACAGTTGTTTACTCAAACGTCCTTATCATGTCTGATATGTTCCTTCTCTGTTTTTGTTAAAAGATATAGGAACAGATCTTGAAGAGGATCAAGCAACTAGGTTTCCCACCTCCATCTTTCATTCAACCGCAGTCTCAACCATAAACCAGGATGGCATGTAAAGGATGCTTAAGTCCATAAATCGACACCAAAAACATTTTGCAATGTTGCACAAACATAGAGAGAAGATGTGCACTTAAAGCAATGGCTCCACAGCCTCAAGGTGCTATATGGACAGGCTAACTTTATGGGACAAAAACAAGACCTTTATGATAACATCCAGTAAATAAGTTATCTAATATATAGCCACCCTCTTTGTATGTAAATTTCCTCATGCACGTCATTAATGAACTTATGAAAGAAATTCCAATGTTCTATGATGTGTCTTAACCTTTTGATTATGCTATACGCTCAAATTGTAACATATTCTTGCACCAACCTTGTATAAAACATTAATCCAATGAGCAAACTTCACTTAAAAAACTATGAAGTACCTACATTGGATGCAGCATTACGTTGATAACAACAGAGCCTGTTAGGGGAAAAACCTATGGCAGATTATGATTTTCCTTTAATTTGATTAATATGATCAAATTCCGATCCGTAAAGCTAACGAATATGCATAACATTTAAAGCCATAATCTGCTCATAACAAAACATTAATATATCATAGAATCAGAAACATAGAGTCGGCACAGTAACATATTATATCAAGTATAGCTAAGGATTAAAGAATATACTTTTTTGTGTATCTGACATATTGTGATAGTGCAAGGACTAAATTGTAACTATTTGGTTGGAAGATTGCATGGTCGTTAGGTTAGTTTCTTTTCAAGCTTTGTGACTATTTTCTGGACTATGTATACAACAGAGATTCGTCTTCGATTTTGATCATCGATGAGATTCTATTTCTTCCTTCTTGTATTTCCACGACAAACTGTTTACGTTTGCCCACAAACAAAACATTTCAAACAATCACATACGGTAAAACCATAATAGAATAAAATAGATCAAAGATCTACATTACAAAAAATCAGCGAAAAGCAAAGCTCTTACCAGAATAACGCAAAGCAGCAATCTAGAACAACACAAGACACATACACGAAGCGACGAATTAGAATGGATTTACCAAATTAATTAAGCTGAGAAATTATAAAATTGAAAACGAAATTGAGGATCAAAGCGACTAAATTACAAGGAGTATCGGCAGCCATGGTGCTCATGAGATCTGTATGCCATACATTCCGGTAGCCCTGACGGTGCTTCATTTTGTTCACCTGCTCTTCACCGGACGACATTGTTGATTCCTTTTACAGACGATTGAATTTCAAATACAACGATGATGAATCTGATCGAAATGTCGAGTTTTTTCACAGTCGATCGAGTTAGAAACCAATTGAAGAAGCCCTAAGCGTCTGATTTCGATTTTACGATTGATTCTGATTACGGGAAATCGAAACTTTTTACTCAGAAGCGAGAGATGGAATTTGCGAAAAATACCCCTTTATTATTTCACGTAAAAAATTTAAAAATAAAAAATTAGAATATTTTCTATAATTTTCCAAAAATAAACAACAAAAACATAATTTTTCTAAAAATATTTAGTGGGTGTTTGGGGTTATTTATTTAAAGTGTTTATTAACTTATTTCGATGTGGTACTCATAATAAGAAGTTTTAGGGGGTGTTTGGGATTGCTTATAAAAACAACTTATTTAGTTATTTACTTATTCTGGTGTGACATCGGTAATAAATATTTTTGAGTGTTTGGATAAACAACTTATACCGGTGTCAAACCGATAAGAAGTTTTTAAAAAAGTTAAACCTTTCTAACTTATAATAAGAGGGCTTTTATAGAAAAGTATAAGTTGTTTCAAATAAGCAATCTCAAACACTTCCTTAGTGTTTGGATGGAGAAAAAAATGAAATGTTTATATTGGTTTGACACCGGTAATAAAGAGTTTTTAATGAGTTACTTCCTTCTAACTTATTAACTTATTCTCGTGTGGTACCGGCGATAAATAGTTTTAATGTTTGGATGAGAAAAAAAAGTATCTTTATCTATTTTATCAATTTATCTGGTGTGGTACCACCATAAGCTAATCTCAACACTTTTTATAAACTCTGTTTGTCACCATATAAATTAATAAATATTTAAAAAAACATAAGTTATTTTAAATAAACAATCCCAAACACCTCCTTAGAATCATCTTGAAGAGATTTCTATATTATAGAAATTTTAACATAATTTGTATTATTATAATATTCTTTAATTTTATCATCTAAATATATTTAAAAAAAAAAAAAAACTTAATTTCATTGATGCAATTGAATAAAATAATCAATTATTTCTTCCACATTATATTTTAGAGAATTCTCTATATTTAGAGTTTTCTCTATTGTTATCTATTTTAGACAAAACAATAAACTCTCAGTGTATTTTAGAGAATATAAATTCAATTTTTTTGTTTTAGAAAAGTTGTTGAAGATGCTCTAACATACCATTTTGTATTAAAAATATAAGAGATTTTTTTGTTATTAACTAAGAAAACTTTTATCTTTAAAAAGAATTACTAATCATACGATGACGATCCAACTTATATCTATATTTAGTATTTTTAAAACTACCATTGTTTTTCCATACATTATTAAGGGGCCGTTTACCAAACACTTACGCGGTAAGCACTTACTGGTAAAGTTTAATATTAGCATTTACTTATCGGGTAAGATTTTAGTTCACCAAAACAACATCATACGCGACAATTTACCTGGTAAGCGCTTACCGTAGTAAGAGTCGTTTCCCTCAATTACCGGATAAGACTCTTGGTCCTTGTTTCACTCTTACCAAGTAACCAATAAGGTAACGTGACTTATCAAACGCTTACACAGGTAAGCATTTGATAAACAACCCATAACTCTTAATTACCTAATATTAGTGCATGAATCTTGAGTATTATCTTATCTATAAAAGAAGAACAAGATCTCAAATTATAACCAATATGGATTTTTGATTTTAACATTGATGGTTCTGAATTTTTCTTATTTTAATCCTAAAAGTTTAAAATGATGATAAAGAACATTAACATGAGATGACATGTAAATTCAACTGATTTATATTGATTTACATAAAATGTTACTTTGAATAGTCAAAATGTGATACAAAACTATATTAATCAATATATAAAAAGTATATGAAATAGGATTTTTTTTTATGGTGGAACGAATTGATTATGCAATGTATAAATGATAAGATAGATAACATTAATTCATTATTGATTAATTTTGCGTCTATGAAAAACTCGAAAAAATAGGTTTATATAAACTAATAATATTTATTGAATTCAATATTATTTCTAATGATAAAAACAATATATTAAAAAAAATTGTACTGAGAGTCAATTTTTTACATCTCATCCATCTATAACTTGTCAGAAACGGACCTACAGATACCACTGAACCAACAACGCCCTTTAACAAGTTTCCGACCCTAGTTCTGGACGATCAGATTTCGTGAGCCTTTTCTTCGGATTATATATCACAACGACCAAAGGCGTCGCTATAAATGTCGTGAAAAGGGCCATCAGAACGAGTATCGCGAACGTTTGATCATTCAACACCTGAAAATAAATTCATCAAATATGAGTTTAGTATCAAACTAGTTTTAGCGACAAAAAGCCCGTCACAAAAGGTTTTCTAAGTGAACTTACGCCTCGGTCTTTTCCGATGTTGAGAACGATGAGTTCGACCAAGCCTTTCGTGTTCATCAAGATTCCGAGCGTAAGAGCCTCCACGAAAGGGATTTTACACGCCATCGAAACCACAGTGGTACCGAAAATCTTTCCAAAACAAGCCGTAAAAACGACCAAAACGAGTAGAGCCCAGGACTTAGTCCCGTGAATTGAGGCCACATTGGTCTTTAAACCACTCGACACGAAGTAAAGCGGGAGGAATAAGCCCGATACGAGATCCTCGACTTTTTCGACTAATGCTTTTGGCAATGCACCTTCTTTCGGGATCAAAACTCCGATCACAAACGCCCCGAAAAGCGCATGAATCCCGATAGCGTCCGTCACAAATCCGGCAGCCAAAACCACCCCAAGAGTGGCACAAACATACACCTCGTCCACCGGCTCGCCATCCGGGCACCGCCGAGCCGTCCATCTGAAAACCGGTGGGACAACCAACGAGCAGAGGGTAATGAAACCAAGCCCACACAAGAAAATCCATAGAGAAACAAGAGGTGAACGGCCCGAGCCGGAGAGGGCCACTGCGAGACCGAGCAGGATCCAGGCCACCACATCATTAACGGCAGCGGCTGACATGGCGGTTTTACCGATGTCGGTGGTCAAGAGCTTGAGTTCCGCTAGGATACGTGCTAGCACAGGGAACGCTGTGATTGACATCGCTACCCCCATGAAAACGATAAACGGACCGGCGTTCACACCTTCAGAGATGGTCCGGCGGAGGATGAACGAAACACCAACTCCTAACCCGAATGGGAGGCTGATTCCGGCCACCGCTATGCTCAGAGCTTTCTTCCCTGTCCGGAAAAGCGAGTTTAAATCGAGCTCGAGTCCAATAAGGAAGAGGAAGAACATAAGCCCAAGATTGGCTAAAGTGTCCAACACCGTTAGGCTCCTCGCCGGAAAAACTGCATGAAGATATGTCTTGTTCCGGCCTAACGCCGACGGTCCGAGTAAAATTCCACCCTGTAAAAAACCGACAGATTACGACCACTTACAAAGGTTTCATGTAACTCGTTAAATATATGACGGAATACAAGAATGAAAAGAAAGTAAACACCATCACCAAATTGTCACATCCTAATTAATTAGCGACAGATTTTGGGATTTTAGCGACGTTTTTACACGTGTTAAGGTCCCACATCACCTCCGTATATGTGTTGAAACTTTGCATTATTTTCGTAAAGACTTTTTTTTAAGAGTAATCGTTTCAAATATTTTCAAGTAAACTTGCAATAGAGATAAAGGTAATTACTCACGACGATCTCTGCAATAACACGAGGTTGTTTCAATGGCTTGAAAAGGTAAGCGAGTGCTCGAGTGAATAGGAGCACAAGGCAGATTTGTATAACGAGGAGAGGGAGTGCGTAATCGATGGGAATCTCTCCTTGGAAAATCCCGTTAGAAGTGGCCTTCATCGGGGGTAGATTACGAGCATCGGCACAATTTGAAGCCATTCGACAGAAACGTAAACCCAATAAAAGAAAGACGATATGTAGGGTGAACTTAACTGTGCCGGTTCAAATATGCGAAACCACTGGAAATTAGGTCTTGATAAACAAGAGGAGAGGGGTGGGTTTACATATTTTTTTGTTGCATGGCCATGGATGAGTATTAAATAATTTAGTTTACCCGAGCCGAGAGTGAAAGACTAGTCTGATAAGATGACTAAAATTAAAGGATATTGATATAAAGGTGATTTTTAAATGATGAGAGACTAGACTAGACTGATAAAAGGATGACTAAAATTAAATAAATTAAAAAGATTAATGGTTATCTAAAATAAATTAAATAAATAAATTAATGGTTATCTAAAATAAATTAAAAAGATTAATGGTTATCTAAAATATAATTTATATACGATTTTTGATTATGGATTAAACATCTCAAATATTTCTAAGAGGATTATGAAGCAAAATAGATCTTATTAATTACAAGAGTATTATCTCGAAAAATTCTACAAAATATTTTCCAAAATAATATAATAAGAGCATTTTAGGTTGTTATGAGAATTTCTTTTTGTATTTTGTTTGTAATTCTATTTTTAAAAGTTTACAATAGTAATAGTAGTTCTTATAAGATGTTATATTTTTACAAAAAAGGTTATACTTAATAAATTAAAAAATAAGTACTACTCCATTAGTTCATATTAAAAAGGTAATTGTGCATTGCATCGAGATAAATCTCTATTTTAATGTTTAGTTTTCATTATTTGTCTCTATCAATATAAGACGATTTCATGTGATTTTGAAAAAACGATAATGTTTTTATTTTTGAATTAAATATAAATTTGAAGATAGTATAAAAAAATTTTAAAAAATAAAATCGATGTTAGTTTTAAATTAATTATTTAATAATTCTCGTTTTTTTGTTGTAACTTATTTAATTTCAATTTTTTATTATAATTTAATTTATGTCTAATAACAAGGTAATATATTTTTGGTTTAATAATATAATATTTATTAAAGATAATAATTAATGGTTGGAAACTCAATGATATATTTTAGATTTTCTATATTTAAAATAGATGTTTATCCTATATTTAATTATATTTATCTGCAGTTAGTTAACATGAATTTAAAAATGAAGCTTTAACAACTTACACAAAATCATGTGTAATCTTGAATTTTAAGTAATATACATCAATAAACAATACTTCATGCATAAAAAATGATTTTTAAAAGTTTTCTCAAATGTTTTATAATATAGTATAGATAGGGGTGTAAATGATGCTAGTCAAACTCAAGTATCAGTATACTCGACTCGAACTCGATAGTAATTTCTTAAGCTCGAACTCGACTCGAAAACTTGCAAGTAGTTAAAAATTAAACTCGACTCAAACTGAATTGCAATTTTTTAGTCCCGAACTCTAATCAAGCTCACCCGTCGAAGTTTATGAAATTTTAAGGTATTCTGTTATAAATTATAAAACTGAAAGGTGTTCTTTTAAATTTTAAAAAACTAAAGAAATGCATTTCAAACTTAATAATCAAAAAGACAAAGTTACAAACTTCATTCACATCTTTCTCTTTTTATAACAACTTTCCGACCTTTTTCTACTATCTTTCTTCTAATGTGGCACAACTTCACCAACACTTATATAATTTTTTTTTTAATTATGATTTAATAAAAAAAAATTATTGATATAATTTTTATAATTAAAAATACACAATATTGTTCAAATATTTAAAAATATAAGACACTTTTATTACATTATACTATACATATTATATCACAAAACTGATTATATTTTTAAAAATAACTATATATAAAAAATCGAGTATCTCATGAGTTTTTCGAGTCGAGTATTGGGTAGCTCGACTCGACTCGTTAATATGTTGAGTTGAGTTTTGACCGAGTCGATCTTTAATAGCTCACGAGTCGTCCATATCATTTACACCCCTAAATTCATAAAAAAAAAACAGCTAAATCCAAGTACGTTAAAACCAAGAATCACACTTATAATATCATTTCGCTCTTTTAAGTCCAAACAAAAGCTACGTTTATGCCTTCATGGTTCACGTCTCATGAGTTTAGTTTAGAACTTTACGTCTTTCCATATTAGAACTTCGTACCGTATGAACTATCAAACTTTAATTTTGTTCTAAACTTTTGATTTTCAATATTATACTGCAACTGATTACAATAGCTATTTAGGAACAAACCACACAACATTTACGATTTGAGACATATACAACTTGTTTTGCAACTTTAATTTTAACGCGCATTACACTATACCATAAACACCCAAATTTCATGACATAATCATAATTATACATGGTGCAATACAACATGTCATGTAACGATTTTTATTTATTTGTTTAACAAAAAGTAATATAATACGTTTATACCAAGACTCATTTATTTTTGGTGATCCTAAATCTAAGGCGTTGTGGGGTCATTTCATATTCATGGTCCTAACATAATTAATACTCCCACCGTCCCATTCAACCCGTAATTATTAGATAAAATTGTAATTTAGTTACTTAAAATGTAATAATTACAAATTTTTAAAATTATATGTCATTTTTATTGTGAACATTTATTTTAGGACAGATGAAGTAACAAAAAGAAAAACAAAATAAAAACCACAATGATGACAAATAATTTTTTAAAACCAGGGACTAAAATAGCAATAAACACAAACAACAGGGACTAAAATCGTAGTTTACTAGTTGAAGTTATCACGAAGCGACGGCCGAGTTCTGCGGGCCGCACTCTTTTCATTCTTTCTTCACTAACTTCCTCCATCAAGTCATCGCCGCCGCCAGGCTGCCGGCTCCCGGCAAACTCTTCACCGGAAACAGTTTAGGTACTTCTTTTTTCTATTCTTCATTTTGGTTTATGTCTTCTTATTGTAAAACAATTCCAGGATTACTTTAGGAGTTGGAATGATTTGTTGTTTCTTTGATTGTTACTCGTATCTTTATCCTAGGGCTTTTACGTTGTTTGTAAGAATCAAAAATGGATTTTCTTTGAATTCGGATGTCAAAACGTTAATTTCTTACTTCAAAGTTGATGTGGATTATATAAGCACAAGCATGTCACGAAAATGCTCTTGATGGAGTTACGTGAACAAATCTCCTGAATTGTTAAACCTTTTGTTTTGATAAAAATCCATTACCTATTTGAGATACAAAGCCCTGTCTGCCTTTAGTCAAACCTTGTTCACCAACGGTTTGTTTTCCTGCTCAGGTATGTGTATCTGACCAAAATAGGGTTCCCAACTTCCAATTGAAGTTGTTGAAAAAGTTGAGTTTTAGATTAGAATCCTTTAGTTGATTAATGTTGGCACTTCAAATGGTCGGATGAATCTTTGCCAGTAGTGAAGATGGAGTGGTGTTGAGGCAATGATTCTGTTCTTTTTTATGAACCCCAACTGTTCGATAAAATTCCCCAATCAGCAACACATGCTTCATGCTTGTATTGTTGAATCCCATTGTATGGCTAATTTGCACGAATAATCAACTATTGATATATGTTTCAAATTGACAACTGTATCCAGACAGTTATGTTGATATTTACTTGACTTTCTTATCTAATTATATTCTAAGTTATTAAATGATGCCGTGATAATTAAGTTTTATTTGATCGTTTATATGTTCAAAGGCTTAAAATGGTAATTCTTTCATTCATAACACCGATCATTTTGGATTTAGCACCTAGAACTGAAGTCTGTAAATCACTGAGAAATCATATTCGCTCAGTTCTTGATTCTTTTTAGTTCTCCATATTTGACAGAAAGCTTGTTAATTCAAATCATAATTGCGAATTATTTGGGGTGTTTTTAGAGATGAAAAGAATGATAGCATTGGGGTTTGAAGGATCGGCCAACAAGATTGGTGTTGGGGTAGTGACTCTAGATGGCACGATCTTATCGAATCCACGACACACCTATATTACTCCTCCTGGTCATGGATTTCTCCCTCGTGAAACTGCACAACATCATCTGCAGCATATCCTTCCCCTAATCAAGGAGGCCCTAGAAACTGCTCAACTTACACGGAATGACATTGATTGTCTTTGTTACACCAAGGGTCCTGGAATGGGAGCACCATTACAGGTTTCTGCTGTTGTTGTACGGGTTCTTTCACAGCTATGGAAGATTCCGATCGTGGGTGTGAATCACTGTGTTGCTCATATTGAAATGGGGAGGATCGTCACTGGGGCTGATGATCCTGTTGTTCTCTATGTTAGTGGGGGAAACACACAGGTGATTGCATGACTATTGTTATTGTTGCTATTACTATTTCTCTCTGTCCCAAAATAAGTGTCCACATTTTTATTTTTATTTGTCCCAAAAATAAGTGTCTACTTTCCAATTCTACCCTTGATTAATAGATAAAAAAATTATTACTCCCTTTAATATTTATGGGTAAATTGTCATTTAGTTAATTAATAAGTAATTACATATTTTTAAAACTGTATTCCTTTTTCGGACATTTATTTTGGACGGAGGGAGTATTACTCATAAGTGATTGACTTTTTAGCCATCGTACTTGGTCTTTTGTTGTAAACAAACCAACGTTCTTTCGAACTTGAAAAAGCAAGAGGAAAACCTCATTCGGCACGGATGAGCAATTTTGGATAATAGAGTTGAGTATGACGGCTACTTCCGGGATTTATATTTATTCAATCTCTCCATGTCAACTTATTCTTGCAAACTGGTAGTTTTTAGAGCATTTTTGCAAGAATGATGGTTTATGTACAACGAAAAGCCAAGTTTATGATTGTTCAAAGGTCGATCATTAGTATTAGTATTAAATTGGGAGGATGAGATTAGTATTATGCTATTGATTTCTTTTTCATTTCTTTAAATAGGTAATTGCGTACAGTGAGGGAAGATACCGAATATTTGGGGAGACAATTGATATAGCTATCGGTAATTGCTTGGACCGGTTTGCTAGAGTTTTAATGTTGTCAAATGATCCGAGCCCAGGGTACAACATTGAGCAGGTATGTAAGATTGATGGACCTTTATCTTCATGATTTTTAACTTCTTCCTCTATCTTATGAAAATTGCTACACTTTTTGTGACGTCTCACGTAAATTGCAACATTTTATTTTTCTTCTCGTTAACTTTTCAATGAAAAACTATATGGCTTTTTTTCCTGTTTCAGCACTACAATAAACGTATGTGCAGTTTCTTTACCTTGATAATGTTTTTCTTATACCTAGGGGTGTTCATCCAAACCACCAAACTGACAAACAGCACAAACTGCCCTCACCCAAAGCGTGGTTTAGAACTTCTGCGGTGTGGTTTGCATTTTTACCAAACCGCACTATGCGGTGCCGTTTGCGGTTTTGAGTTATCAAACCGCGGTTTTAAACCGCACCACACATTATATATATATATATATTTTTAATCTATGTTATATATGATAATTAGGCTAATTTATGCAATATTTTTAGTTTTTTAGGCTCTGTTTAATTATGTAATATGTGTCTGGGAATCGGAGGTATTAGAACTTTTTATTTGTTTGGACTACTTATCATTGATTTTGTAATAAAGTTTTAATCTTATAATTATTGGATTGTCGGTACAAGTGCGTTAGGTACAAATTGCATAAACCGCACTGCATTTCATGTTGCGATTTTTTGCGATTTGAGATATATGCGGTTTGCGATTTGGCTCCAAACTGCACCGTGAACACCCCTACTTATACCTGCTTGTATTTGTGTGTTATTGCTTACTCGCATCTATCTTTTCAAAATTTATCTTATATGCATTTGTCTCTTTCACACACTTTTCACAAGCCAGGGGTCTTCACGGAAACAATACTCTTTCAGGTAGATCTCGGGTCTGTATACATCTTAACCCTCACAGACCGCACCTCCAGGTGGGATATATTGGATTCGTTTGTTATAATAAATGGATGATATTGGTTTATAGTGTAGGTTCTCTTCTTTCGTCTTTGTAAGAGTATTAAATACTCTGTTGGTTGGTATTTGGACATTATACTTGAACATGTTTCGGGAAAATTCGCAATGGGTAAATTCATTTATTTATTTCATATAAAATTGGATATCTGGTAATGAAATTTTATGTGGTCTTTTGTCAGCTTGCAAAGAAGGGAGAAAAGTTTATAGACCTCCCTTATGTTGTAAAAGGAATGGATGTGTCTTTTAGTGGAATATTGAGCTACATTGAAGCCACTGCTGAAGAAAAGCTTAAGAACAATGATTGTACCCCTGCAGATTTATGCTACTCCTTACAGGTAACTAAAACAATATCCAAATCTTTAAATGCCAAATATTGGTTGATTCCTTTTATTAAGGTACTCTTTAATCAAGTTCTATATGTCCATGTGCGGTTGGTACACCGGATAGGATAGGACAAGACAAGACGGTACAAAAACTTTTTCCTTTGAAGTATAATATATATAAGGAGGTTCAAACGAGAATTATAATTAAATAAGAGAATACGAAAACAGACAAATCACATTAACGGTCCACAAAAGGCGGTGTGGGCGACCTGGGCTGCGACCTGACAAAGTTGCGAGAACCAAATGTGATTTTATACGAGATTTTAGTGTAAAATCACATGTGATTCGACTGTTTTTTTTATTCTCTTATTTAGTTTTCTTACATAAACATGTCTCTCTCTCTCTCTCTCTCTCTCTCTCTCTCTATATATATATATATATATATACTAGAAGCGTACTCGCGCAATGCACCGAGATACATCGTGATTTTAATATTTCATTTTATTCTTTATCTCAGTCGATGTTATAATATGACTTTATGTGATTTTGAGAAATCGATGATGTTTTTATTTTTGAATAAATATATGTTTGAAGATATCATAAAAATTTGACAAAAGTATATCGATATTAGTAACAAATTAACTATTTGAAATTCTTCATTTTTTTGTGTAATTTTTTAATTCAATTTTTTTATAATTTAATTTATGTACAATAACGAAGTAATTTATATTTGGTTTAATAATATAATT
>NC_037542.1:17208298-17257421 GCF_001531365.2 Cynara cardunculus var. scolymus | reverse complement strand
TCAAATGCTTTATAATATAGTATAAATTATTTTTTTATAATTTAATTTAAGTTTAATAATGAAATAATTTATTTTTGGTTGAATAACATTACATTTTATAAAGATAATAATTAAATATTCTGTTAGAACTCAATGATTATCCTAATTATATTTTAGATTTTTTATATTTAAAATTAGATGTTTATCATGTATTTGATTGTGTTTATCTGCAGTTAGTTATACGAATTCAGATATGGGATGAAATCGGATAGGAATGAAATCTGGTTTAAGAGTTTTTAAGAGTTTTAAGAGTTTTTAAGAGTTTTAGTCAAATGCTTTATAATATAGTATAGATATATATATGAGGTTAAACTGACACACACTCCCCACCTTTTGGTGGGTCTTACAACCCTTGACCTATGAGGAGGTTGGGCAGTTGATAACCCAAGTGACATTGGGTCATTGATCCTTTCGGCCGGTTACAAAAATTTGTTGTCTAACGTTTGGCTCAACATTAGACTTGGAAAGGATAGGACCTGAGTAGGACCAAAATGCATTTTTTCTATCCCACCAAAATAGGTGGAACAAAAATGAGGGTGATAGAACAAGATTGTTATATATTAAATTATTCGTGTCAAATTAAAAACCTTAAAACCTTGTATAATTCTTTTGCCTGCCTACCTCACTTTTTTTTTCCATCCAGTCCCATTTACATACCAAACACACCATTAAGGTGCGTTTGGTACCCTGGACAGAACATGGATCATTGTTCGATATTTGGCAGGACTTTTATGTGGAACAGGCGTGTTCCACCCCGCATTACGGAACAAGGTGGAACATACCTATATTTTACCAATAAAACTTAATTTTCCTCTAAAACATCAAATACACCTCCCCTCTCATCTTTATATTTTATTCATTCTTTAAATTTTATTTATTGTATTTCTGCTCTTTTAAACTCTCTTTTTACTTATCCTAGAAATTTAATTTTATGCAATTTCTATATCTCGGTTAATTTATGTAATTTGTTAAATATTATAATAATAAAATAAAACCTAATTTTCCTCTAAAACATCAAATACACCTCCCCTCTCATCTTTATATTTTATTCATTCTTTAAATTTTATTTATTGTATTTTTGCTCTTTTAAACTCTCTCTTTACTGATCCTAGAAATTTAATTTTATACAATTTCTATATCTCGGTTAATTTATGTAATTTATTAAATATTATAATAATAAAATTATATAGAAATTGTATAAATATAAAAATCGAAACTACATAAACTTTTTATTTTGATGTCATTTTAATCATCTTGATTCTAATGATATTTTGTTTCAAAAATATTTATTTTATTATAATTCAATAAATTACATGAATCAATTCAAAATATATAAAAAAATATAAACAACTCATTAGAGTAAATTGGTCATTTTATCTGTTCTCTGTCCAATTATGTCTTACCAAATGTTGAACGACTGTTTTATCTTGTAACAACTCATCCCACATTGATAGTAAATGGGATTTGTGAGCTCTTATAAGGCTCAAGTTGTGGGCTACCAATAATTTCCACTAATTTAGATTCGAAGTTATTGGGTCAGCTTCTTGCTTTGGGCTTTGGATTGTTACAAATGGAATCGCAGCCATCAGGAAGGTGGGGCAAACCTCATCGGGTATGATGATGAGTCCTCGAGGGGGGCTATTTGAACATTTTAGGCGAATCCCACATCGCCAATTACAAGGAGGAAGATTCTAAGCTGGCCTCACGAGGACGTTAGAAGTTCAAGTGGGGGACTTTGGAACAACTTGTGTACATCTAGAAAATGGGATTTGTAAGCTCCTTATAAGCCTTAAGTTGTGGGCTACCAGTAACTTCCACCATGGTTGTAAGTTGGATTCAAAGTTATTGGGCCAACCTGTTGCTTTGAGCTTTGGGTCTAGACACCAAACGCATCCTTAGTGACTTGAACCATACAACTTCATAATACATTCCAATGGCATCATTGATGCAATTGGTGTTCTTTTTTGTTAACATAGCACGACTCTTTTTCAGGAAACGCTATTTGCTATGCTTGTCGAGATAACAGAACGAGCGATGGCACATTGTGACAAGAAAGATGTTTTGATCGTTGGTGGCGTGGGGTGCAACGAACGATTGCAAGAAATGATGAAAGTTATGTGTGGTGAAAGAGGGGGAAAGTTGTTTGCAACTGATGATAGATATTGCATTGACAATGGAGCAATGATTGCTTATACAGGTCTTCTCGCTTATGCTCATGGAACCACAACTTCACTTGAAGAATCAACTTTCACTCAGAGGTTCAGAACTGATGAAGTTTTGGCAGTTTGGAGAGATAAGGAATCATCCAATAACACCTTAAAACAAACCACAAATGAAATTGGATCTTAAGAGCACCCCGTGAATTTAGCTGTTTTTGGTTCGTGTGTGTAGGATCGTTACGTTAACATGTTATTGATTATCGTCTTTTGACTGGATGCTGTATAATAGTTCTTTAACATGAAAGATTATTGTTCAATGTGTCAAGATGACCCTTGGAATGTCTTAGGGCCGTTTACCTGCGTAAGTGCTTATCAGGCCGTTTATCTTATCAGGTGAGCATGACATGGCATGGCAAGGACCGTGAGTCTTAGCTGGTAAGAGGCAAGGTGAGGACCAACAATTCTACCTGGTAAGTGAAGGTGGTGACTCTTACCCGGTTGATGCTTACCGGGTAAGAAACAGCTTACCAACAATCTTATTATACCATTTTGATGGTTAAGAAACTTACCTAGTAAGATAAGGGTGGTGACCAAGGTTTTAAAAGGCGGAATTGAGCCTCTGAGGTGTTTTCTTCAACAAGGCAAGGCCATAAGCCTTGTGGCAGTCCGGTGGTTCTTTTAGAGAGGAAAGAATGAAACCCTGAGATAGGGTGAAGGGCGTGAAAAAGTTGGTTACTGAGAGGGTCAAACCACACTTGAAGAGAAATTATTAGCTTTTAGGTTTTAAAATATTAAAAGTGGTTATTGGACTTTGACTTTTTCAAAGGAAAAATATAAAAAAAATCCAACAAATTTTCTATTTTTGTATGGTTTAGTTCTCAAACTATTTTTTTGAATAAAAAAACATTTAAACCTTTTCATTTTAAATGATTAAGTACATAAATTTTTTTAGAATGAAAATTATTAAACTTTCATATTTTAAACGATTAAAACTTTAAATTTTTAAAAATAAATAAATAAATCATCTAATGTTTACTAGTTGATCAATGTTACTTTTTTTTATTAATTTTTTTTTTGAAAGTATATAATATTTATATACGGCAAATGCAACAAATAAACTCACACACCCTCCTCACCTATGGTGAGGTTTGAACCCCTGACCTCCTAGAAGGCCAAGGGCTACAATACCGCTAGGCCAAAGGCCCTTTGGTTTTTTTATTAAAATTATGTAGGTAACTAATTTTTAAAAGTGCAATGGTTCATTTATTAAAAAATGTTTAGGAATTTGATCAATCAAAAAAATTAGTCCAAGTACATAATCATTCAAAATGAAAAAGTTTAATAGTTTTTCCTATAAAAAAATAGTGCGGTTTTAGGCTGCTTCGCCTCGAGGCATACGCCTTGAATGATTTTTAAACCATGGCGGTGACTCTTACATAAGAGCTTACCCAGTAAGCTTTGGTAAATTTTAGCTAGAGTTTAAAAGTTCACAAAACAATTCAGACCTCTGAATGACATTATCTTACCTAGAGCTTATGATGATGATTCCTCGAAGCCCAGAAATTGGAAAGGTTTAGTTTGTTGCATATTCTACAATTGCTTTGAAACAGAATGAAACCAAAACTGGTACAAAGTGTAAGTTTCATCTTTCTTTATAAAAACGAAAGCAAGGTTTTTGTGGAAGAGATGCAGTTATGCCAAAAGAAAAGAAACACGCCTCGGTTTATGGTTTCCATACAGCCGTAACGATGCAGCATAACCTGTATTTGATTGTATGTATGTATTCATACAAAACGTTTCTTGAATAGTTGATGTCTCTTTGCTGGATCCTTCGGCTTGCTCTTTCCGAACCTGTTTTGTCCAGTCCTGTCAACGAAAATGTCGCAAAGATTATGGTCCGAGTGATCTTTTAATGCCACTCTATGCCTAGATGGCTGCTTACGAGGCCTTGAGTAGGGTGTTTAGAACACCACAGGGGTCATTGGCCCAGCATTATCCGGATTACTGGTAGGGCCCAATCTCCCATAAAGGGAGGAGCGTCCCTGAGTATTTCCCATACATAAATATCATGGTTCTAAAAATCGTTTGAGGCGGTATGCCTTGAGACGAGGCGGCCAAAAACCGCGTCTGAGGCGACACCTCTTGGACCCTGGACGAGGCTTACGCCTTGGTTTAGTGAGGCATGAGGCGGTGTCGAGGCATACACCTAAGATGATCTGCTTTAGTAATGGGGTTTTTGCCTCTTTTATAAGCTTTTTGGCAGTAATAGATTTCTCTTTGTAGCGTCTTTTTAAAGAAAAATTAGTGTCCAAGCCAATGGCCCCAATGTGTACTTTTAATAATTTAAAACCCAAAAAGCGAGTACTTCCTGTTCTCAATCAAAAAGTGTGGTTTGACCCTTCCTCTTCCTCCAAGCAACCAATTTTCCCACACCCTCTCAACCTATCTCACGTTCTCACTCTTTCCTCTGTCAAGAACCACTGAACCGGCGCCTCTTAGTAATTTAGTATTATATATTGTATGCAAATTTATATACATTTGTGTGTACTATATATATAGATATTTTGGTGTATATATCTCCACCTTGGGGCTTACGCCTTGGACCGCCTCGAGGCCCAATTCTGCCTTTTAAAACCTTGATAAATATTATATACTTTAACAAAAAATGTAGACCAACCTGAACTCATGATAGATCATCCCTTTAGCTCCTGACATGGCACTCATGGATCCCATTAGGCGACGAGCACGAGCTTTCTGAAGTGCTATGTCATCTGTATCATCTTCTAGTATTTCTAAACCTACTGCATCATCGCCAGCACTTAACACCTATTGTAGAAGTAACTGATAAGTATTCCAACACACTCATGTTTTTCAAGTCAGAAGAGGATTTCGGTATAAAAAGAAGTAGAACCTTTCCAAGAAGTGAAAGTTGTTCATCAAGACGATGATAGCTCAATTCTGCCCCTGTGTCTTGGGGGGGAAGGCTTGTGATCACCTGTTAGTTAGACAGTAAAAAGAAAAATTAGCAGCAAAATCAGAAACGGATTAATGAACATTTCCATTATGTCATTTTTGGGTTCCATTTACATAAAGATGTGAGATTGGGTCCAATTCACTTGATGTGATGAAGAATGAAGATGGGATCTTGGAGGAAAGTGACAAACATGAATGTGATAGGGGCCTGTTTGTTAAGAGCTTAATGGGACTCGTAGCTTATGCGGTCAGCTATACATGACTGTTTGATAGTGGCTTGATGATATAGAAAGTGGCTTATTCAGTAAGCTTCTACGGGGAGCTTTATGCAGAAAGCCAAGTTTTTCTCCAAACCCGTCCCTCCCAATTAAAAAACACTCTTTCCGTCTATGAAAAAACCTCATAACCAAAAACATTCTTAATTTATACAGAGAGATTAATCCACACAGATAGCTTTATGACTTAATGGAAAACCAACCAAACATCCCCTAAACAAGTCCTTATATTCATTACTTTTTGATGAACAGATTACAAGGATGAGAAATGTAAATTAAGACCTTGTTCAGTAACTTTATGTTTCTTGAATTCTCAGTTCTTTGCGTGGAAAAGGTGTTTTGAATGTTAATCGAACTACAAGAAACTTTTGTGTGTCTAATGTGTGATTTTATGTGATCCCCTTCATTTTTTTGTGTAGTATATTACTAAGGGGATGTTTGGTTGGTTTGATGTTTGGTTGGTTTTCCATTAAGTCCATACAGATAAAGTTGTTTGTGTGCATTAATCTGTTTGTATAGATTGGGACGATTTTTGTTTTCATAGATGGAAGGAACATGTTTTTTAATTGGGAGGGGCATACTTGGCTTTCTGCATAAAGCTCCCCTCTACAAACTTAATGAATGTCACTTTCTATATCATTAAGCCACTACTAAACAGTCATGTATAGCTGACCGAATAAGTTGTGAATCCCATTAAACTCATTAAGTTGATAACAAAGACCCTAAGAGTGTTGTTGTCAAGGATCATATGGGTAACCACAATGGGGGTTGGGGGGCTATGGCTGTAGAAAAGGTGTTTAAAGGGTAATATTGATAATACTGCGCAGTATTGGTGGTAGCTGTGGGCAGTGTTGGGACAGAGATAACATGATTCAAGAAGCTATGAAATTCTATCTAAATTTGAATAAGATCAACAACACTAGAAGACTAAAGCTGATGAATTACCTTAAAACTATAACCTTGATCAATCAGAAATTGCTGTCTCTTAGTTGAATAGTACATTTCCTGCATCACAAAAACCGACTCAGCTACAGCTTTACCAGTCACAAGTACTGTTTTTACAAGTTCCAGAGTTAATTAAAAACAGGATTATTACCATAGAGAGAAGTGTGTACGATAATCCATTAGTGAATTTGACAAATATATTTTTCTCCATTCTCCAATTAACGATCATGGTAAAAGCTTTGGTTGAAAATTTGACATGTCGGATAATACTTTAAACAATTTGGCATAAAGGATAAGCAATATGGTATTGGAATGTTTTCTTAATTGGTTTCGTAACAGATATTTGTCAAATTAACTAACCGTGATTGTTGTTGGTCAAATTGGCAACCGACTAAAAATACTCGTCTTTGGTGGTTAACCGTAAAAAATATTACCTGTGTATCAGTAGATACTAGGGAGTAGAAAAAGGCATTATATTCCTCTTTTCCTCCTGCCATTCTATCCTGGAGTCGACCCTATACTCGATAACAACATTAAAGAAAGTTGATGATCACCAGTTCAGAAAAGAAAATAGAAACAATCGGCATATTGTCGATCAATATAATAGAGACAATTCAATTTTCAGGCACAATAAGAATTAAAGAGAAAACAAAGCCAAAATACCTTTGCCCTGAGAATACGGCCAAGACGTTGAGCTTCTTGACGTCTTGAACCAGCATGGGATGAAATTTGAATAATTACATTTGCCTCGGGAATATCTATAGAATTATCACCCACCTACAAGAAACAAAGCAGTTCTTCCACCAATAAAGAGCCAAGAAACAAACAAATGGTCTTCTTAATTCTTGTAAGTGGCACATGACAGAACAAAGGAACGAGTATTTTATCAACCAGCAAATATGCCTATGCGAACTAGCATCATATATCAATGGCACTTTACCTTTTCTCAAGTTTTCTGGAAAGGCCACTACAGCAAAACAGAATTCGAAAGAAGAAAGCAAAAACCAAAGGTGCTAAAAAGATGGCCCTAGCTCTTTTCCCTCCCTAACCAAACAAGATAGCAACTTGCTGCCGGTATAGGCAACGTCGCAAAGTTACAACTAAAAAGAGTACCAGAACGACATTTCAGGGAACGTACCTTTGAAAGGAAAACGGTGTTAACTTCCTTGCTAGTCTTGAAAGCCTCAAGTATCTTTGTCCTTTCCATATGGCTGCAAAGGATACATAATACTTCTTACTTGGACATGTGCAGGTGAAGATAAAAATTGTTTCTTAAACTGTAAGCCAGAATGGACCTTGTGGCACCATAGATCATTGGTTTGCGAAGTTTCATTGCATACTCAGTGAGTGCAAAAAGATTGTCAGCGAAGACAATTATCTTATCGCCACGCTGTTGTTCATGGAATCGAATAAGAAACTCGCAAGCTCTAAACTTGTTTGGGTTCATCACATATAGTGCCTGCAATTTGAAGCAATTACCAACTTGTTGAAAGAAAGAACATACACAATTGTAGCTATAGACCTAGAAGAACACCCACCATCTTTTAATATTTACAAAGTAATGCATTATAACAGACAAGTGAAACACCCGTTTACTTGTTACACAAACACTCTTGCTGGTCCAGAAGT
This sequence comes from Cynara cardunculus var. scolymus, assembly GCF_001531365.2. Taxonomy (NCBI): domain Eukaryota; kingdom Viridiplantae; phylum Streptophyta; class Magnoliopsida; order Asterales; family Asteraceae; genus Cynara; species Cynara cardunculus. The sequence goes on along the minus strand of NC_037542.1, from coordinate 17,249,401 downwards.
GAGAGTCGAACACAAAATCCTTGTTCTAGCAGCCAAGGGACCTTCTAGCAGTTTAACCTTTTAATTTGGATCTTGGTCCCTTAAATGGTCCAACATAAATACTAACTTACTTAGCTGGACAGGATCAATGGGTTATCAATGAGGCCTATGGTCTAGGTTGGTGACCTCCATTGCACTTGGCCACTTGGGAAGGGTGCGAGCCTAAGGTCGGTCCAAGTGGTAGAGCCTACGTCATAATTTGTACTGATACTAACTTTTTTGTGTGTATTAATATCATACTTGATCTTTTTATATTCATACAAATATGTTGACGTATAATTATAATGTTGATGATTTCATATACCTCCCATTTTGTACTCAAAAGGCAAACTTAACATCCCACAGAGAACTTGGATGACTCTGTTGGGCCAAGCCTTGCAGCAATCTCATCTCGTATATATTGATATTTCTTGATCAGTAAAACTACTTTCACTGTCTAAAGAAAATCCCACAACTAGCAATCAACATAAATTGAAGTAGAGAGTTGCCGCTTAATCTTGCTTGACGCCATGCAATTTAATAGCTACTTAATCCTGCTTAATATGATAGAGTGGATTAGGCAGCAACGACGGCCTAGAAATTTGTTTAATCCTATAAAAGTGCCCTTCTAAACTGATTGTTGATCTAGGTGTGTGATACCATTACTCTCGCCAAATACTTGACACAAATGTTCTTTATCCCTTTATCCATAACAAGTTTCCGTGGCAAAATGCACGCATTAAGAGTGTATTCGTTTTCTAAACCATCATACCTGTTTCTTCTTAGAATTCTCCTTCTTTAGATATTCGGCAAAAAACTCTTTTGTCATTGGACACCAAACTTCAGCACATTGTACGTTTGCAATGAATCCTCCCTTGACCAAATCCAACCAATTTGCCTCATACAACTTGGGACCAATAAGGAAATTCAGATCCGTAATCCTTTCATCCTCTCTAACAAGTGTGGCTGCAAAATTGTGAAACCCCACCTCAGACAAAAGAACATTGAAGGATCTCATAATCATACACCTTAGCACCATTAAAAACATACCAGTAAGTCCAAGCTTGCAGTGAGATTTAGTGATGCTAATGACTTTACGAAACATGTGAGCAGGAACAACATGCACCTGAACATGCGCCACAACTAAGAAAAAGGTACTATTTCACATCATTAAGGAGGCGAATCCATACATGAAATTATGGTTATACCTCGTCCATGAGTAGCAAGCCCCATTCTCTATTTCTTATCTCCTCAATGATCTTTTCAGATTCCTCAGATCGCTTACCTCCAAAAGCAACCATGTTATATGTGGTCACAACAACTCCAGCATTTCCACGAAACCTCTCTTTGCTATCAGATGTAAACCGACAAATATGTTCATCACGAATGTTTGACCACAACTTGAACTGAAAAGCCCATTGATCCACAGAAACAGCATTTGTTGCTAAACAGAGACAGCTTTTCTTTATGCGACAGGCTGCGGAAACCCCCACTAAAGACTTTCCAGCACCACAAGGCAAGACAATGATGCCAGACCTTGCTCTACCTGTAACGTGAAGAGAAAAAAACTCAACAAGCAGAAAGTTCTTCCGTACACAAGAAATCATGGCAATAACGTGAATATGTTATGCATAAGAGCTGTAGGCAATCATACACAACAGAGATCTGTCAGCCTTCTAGATCTTAACATTCACTACTATCCAGGCCGTATAAATGCCATTTCCATATAACATGGTCATGCAGATACCATTACACCACTACTCTTCTCAAGGTTCAGTTCCCGCTTTATCTAGGTGGCCTGGTCGTTCTTCCTTCCATCTCCCTTAGGTGCTACTACTTCATAGATGTCATTGTTCTTCTATCCTCTCTTCACAAAATTCATTTGACTTGTGCTGTGAATACAGAGGCACATTATTTCAGTTGTCTAATAAAGTTGGAGCAATTTGATTCATTAAGATCTGCATCACCCTGTTTCCCAGCACTTTAATGTCTTTTTCTCTGTTTTAGCCTCTATGAGTGGCAGAAAGTTCAATCTGAATTGCGGCAAGCACGTGAATATAGAAAATTCTCAGCAAGACTTGTCAGATTCTCAGGCATCTTGGGATGGGGGGGAGGGGGTACATGCATACATGATAATTGATATGGAACATAGAGGATGAAAGCAAACTCAGAACTATTAGAATATTTAGAAAGTGTCATTACCATTTCCAAACATCTTACTAAGACTCTTCTCTTGATAAGGCCGTGGTTGTGCTTGAGGCTTTAGTTCCATCTCAAGGTCTGGATTAATCTGCAGTTCACAGATGAGCAATTATCAATCCTAGAAAAGACCACAAATCTCATTCCTAAATTTTGACTAGAAGAAATAGCCAATTGTTCCCTTCATTTAAGCCTATCCATTGTTCACCTTCCAAACAAAAACTGAATTAAAGAATGTTACAGAACTAGAGGAAACTCACTGTATCATTGCGAAAATCGTACTCCTCCAACATAGGATAGTTTAGAGCATTTGGCAAGCACCTCTGCTTTACATTTTCAACCTGTCATGTAAATTCGTTAAGTCAAAATCATCTCAACGAAAATCCATGTAAAGCCTAAATTTCCTACAATATGATGTGCCAATTCTCATAACCATTCTTCTGCTATTTAAGTGATGCATGGTAAGATGAACTTCATCAAAAATTAATACCAGATACCATAAAAAGAAGTAAGCTAGGAAGATAAAGGTCATTTATGAATTGTTGAAAGAGACTAGAAAGACCTTTAATTCTCAGAACTCATTTTTTATTTGCAAGAAATCTTACCACCCAACTTTCCTTCAAGAATATCAAAACCCCCCAATCTCCAGATCAATGACCACATGCCGGATGGCTGATGCCAGTATGCCACTACAATAACATATGCCTATCAACAGTGTGCTATACAGGAGCTCAAGGTTTAGCCTCTTAACATGCAACTTCTAATGAGATCTAAGAAAAGCACACTAGGTATGTACCTAACCTATCCATCACGAAATCAAAAAAACAGAATAGCTACCAACATGGAAAGAAAATGCATAGTTTTCACAACATCAAAAAGACTTGGAAATCTAAGACCAAGGCAATATCCATGTGATAAAGCCTGTCCCTGGTATCCAGGTAGATACTCCAATTCATCCATCCCTGTACTAAAAGAATGCTCTTAGAAGATGGGTCGAGGTCCCTAAGTCAAAGAGATGAAGAATCTACCTGACCAGGATCAATTTCAAACGAATGAGCTTCTTTTTCTTCAGCTGCAGCTGCCAATTGTGCTTCATTTAGCAGTTCATCATGTGTACCTTCAATTTCACCGATCGATCTACTAACAGTGAATCCATCACATCCCTGAGTGTAAAAAGGTATGAAACCAGGATCAATGCCAGAAAATAAAACGGAAAGTAGAAAATGGAAGGATCTTCAAATTGTGAATTTCAATTTCCCCAAACAAAAAAACATCAAGGTTGAAACCAACTATTTCTTCAAAATAAACCCTAAATCTAAGCAGATATCAGAAGGTTAAAATGATTAAATTAAGAAAGATGCAACCATAGAGATTCAGAGAAGCCCACTTGAAACACAGAAACATAACTAGATGACGTATCATTTGAGCATTATGAAGAAAACATGGTAATTCGAGTGCACTATGTTTTCATTGATTTGACAGGTTGTCGTAGCATAATATTATGTACCAATAACAAATATATTGTCCAAAGAAACAGCTAGTTAAGTTTTACCAGCAACATCAATGTTCAAGTTCTGTGTTTACCTTAACAATAACCAAAACGAGGAGCAATAATAATTGAAGAGAAATTTACAGCAAAGACAGACCTCATTTGAAATCCTTGCTCGAGATATGACTTCATCGCTTAACAATCTTTTCAATACCTGGAAATAACCGTCAAATAAGGAACTAATACTTGAATAGTAACTATTGGTTATGTTGAGGGAGAAAAGATGAGCAATCTTGCCTCTGGGAAAGGAGATTCAACTAGATACCGATTCTTCTTCAATACGAGCTTTACTTTTCCATAATTGGCTGTGGAAGCATGAATGAAATCGATCATCTCTTTAGGAAGCTTGGTTTTTGAAAGCTTGTTCAAAACAGCAATGATGGTTTCAGTTTCTAGACCGACCGACACAGCCGCATAAAGTGAGTGAGGAGTGAGGTTGTATTCATGCATTGACTCCGGCCTACAAGTACAAAGGCGCCAAGCACGAAATGTCTCAAAACTTTATGCAGAAAAAACCATATGAACGAGTAGTTGAGACACAGACATACACTACCTGCAGACAGGTTCCGCAATAGCAATTAGAAAATCATAAGCCTGTTTATACAACGGAGAGAAAGTCTCGAGAAAGATCCGGCCATCTGCGCAAGCCCATAATGGGCGATTAATATGATCTGCTTTAAGTTCCAATTTGGTAAAGTCTCTCTTTTTTCCTTCTCCGTCACCTTACATAAATCATAAAAACAATCATTTCAGTTCATTTTGACCATTCAAAACCAAGAAAACATATAATCACAACCCATGTTATTTAAAAATTAGATAAAAGTACCATCATGATCATCGTCCATAAAATCTTCAACATAATATGCATCCTCCTCTTCGAAAGCTGCAGCTCTATGGTCCTCCTTCATGATAACACGTACACACACCATTCAGTTGAACCATTACTTGACTCACCAAATTTGTCCTCTACACTCCCTATATCCTAATCTATAGATCCGGACGAAACATCAAAACTTATCCAAGATTCAATTCCACGCTCAGATTTTGAGCATCAGCTAAACAGATAATATGCTTATAGAGTTTCAAAAACATTCATGTTCCCTATACTCGAAGGGACGACTACATGAAATTTTAAACAGCATATGACTTCTAAGTTCAAAAATTGCATAAATCCTGTTGTCGCCAAGACACCAACATTAAGCCATCCATGTTACCAAATCTTTCCAGGAAAAGTTTATAAACATTAATCTTAGAAAGTAGTCTTTTTCACCTCAAAACTCCAAGTACATTTTTCTTCCCTGGAAAGGTTGAAGTATAATCTACATTTTCATTTATATGAGCTGCCCTGTTTCAAATAATAGTTCATCAAATATAATGAAACGGTAATTTACTTCTCAAATACCAAATTAAACAAAATAATCAAATGGGATGGTAACAAGGACAAAGGACAATTTAAAATTTTCATTAATACCAGTTCCCCTGAACCAATTAACGGTTCATCAGCAACAAATTGCCTGTTTCTAGACGAAGTATAACTTAAAAAGTCATCTATATAAGCTGTCCAAGTTCAATTAACAATTCATCAACTACGATAAACATTAATCTGCTCCCACATAATAGAATCAAAGGTGATAATAACACATTACAACAGTTTTTTTGTGTGAATTACCTTGGATGATGATTTGTGCTTCTTGCTAGGTCTCCCACTTTTCTCACCTGAAAAAAAATACTTAAGAAAGTTAAACTCTGATTAATTATCGCATTCGTGCATACAAATCCTTTGCGTTTTGATTGAGATCATGGTATGTTGATCGTAGAGTTAGGTTTTTTAACCGAAATTATAAAATACCGTGTCCCATGATCGGTCCTGAGATTTGCCAATGGAATCAACAATCGGCGTGTACAAATTGGGAGAAGATGAAAGTTTTCTGAGTGTTGTCGGAGCAAGTTTATATAGCCGGGTTTTGTTCTTCAAGTGGGACTCGGAGTCGGTGGTTCTTGAGAGAGGCGGTTTCCGAAGTCGGGTTCGGGTCGATTTGCAGGGTTTGTACAGAATCCGTATTTCACACCATTTTCTACATCATCGGGTAAATTAAATACATTTGAAAGGGAATTTTTTTTTATGGATAATGCAACACGATACAATTTGATTATTTAGGGGTCGTTTATCAAATACTTATCCGGTAAGTGTTTACCAATAAAATTTAACCTTATTATTTACTTACTGGGTAAGATTTTAGTCCATCAAAACAATATCGCATGCAACAATTTGTGGCAAGAGTCGTCGTCCTCACTTACCGGGTAAAACTCTTGGTCCTTGTCTTGCTCTTACCGGGTAAGATTTTTTGTCCTTACCATATTCGTCCGATGAGGTAATGTGACTTAGTAAACACTTACCCAAGTATATGTTTGGTAAACGGCCCCTTAGTTTATAACGTTAGGAGGCGTTTGGTTCAAAATAATAATATAAATTTTGAAAGACAACATTTTCGTTGTATTTATTTTTCCGACCTCGTTTTTTTTCCTCATTTAATAATCATAAACCCTTTAATTTTTATATAACATTTAATTATATATAACTATATATAGTAACATGTTACGAGTAAATGGATAACGGAAAAACGTTTATCCACCGTACCCCACCAGCTTAAATGTTGGATAAACATGTAATAGACGATTGAATAAATGAATAAAATTGTTTTTACTCGCATCCTTATCCAACGGGTCGAAACATAACTGATATTGGGTTTATCCTTATTGTTGAGTTGGCCGATTTGAAGGCGTTTGAAGAATCCAACCCAATTAATGTGTTACAAAAAAGTTAAACCCATTAAAAATATTTAAAGCATAATCAAACGCAACCTGTGCAGGATTGGGTTGTTGCGAGTTAGGTTGTCATGTTGTGAGATAATGACAACATTGTAATAGCATACTTAAACACCTATTCAATAATATCAGTTTTATTGACCTTCGTTGCATGAAGAATAAATAAAAGGCAGCTTGGCACCAAAAAGGAGTTGAACATTACTGCAGATAGAAAGTAAATTATTGGGTCATTGTGATATGCGTATGAAAAATAGTTATCTGTCATGACCATGCAGATGAAAGACAATGCTAACTACATATCTAGCGGTAGATGCATATAGCATATAAGAGGGGCATCGGTTCATCTGGTTAGGTTGAGTTCAAATGAGATTAACTCAATTCTAACAAAAACCCTACAGTTTGAAGATTTTATAACTCGGTTTGACATCGGGTGACTTTGAGTTGAGTTGGTCAAGTTTTTCAACACCCCCATTATTTGTTGTCCATTTTAATTTTAGTTTATAGTTTTGTGTGGTTTTGAGAGAGCAAAATAGTTTTCATTTGGTTATCGGTTTTACAAAGTATTGTGATGTTAACTCATTGACCATAAAGGTAAAATAGAAAATTATGACAATCAATATATAGAATGATTATCATAATCGATATATAACTAAAAACTTATCACAAGCAATACATTAATACGTATAAAAAAATAGATGCAACTTATAATATATATAATATATAGATTAATATATTTATAGATATAAAGATTTAAAGGTTTATTAGATTATTATATGTAACTTATATATAAAAAGTAAATGAAATATTCATTTATTTAATGATATGTTTTTATTTTAAATAATTCAAAAATTAAGAAAAATAACAACTAATAATTCTAAGGCCCTGTTTGTTTATTTTTTTTTAAAAGCACTTAATTGCCTCTTATGTCTGAATCGGTCAGACATTGAGGTATTAAGTGCGTTTTTTTTTTTTTAAATTAAGTGCTTAAAAACTCTCAATATGTCTGAATTATTTAGAGGGATCCTAAAGTCTGAAAACCTCTTAATTCCTTGCGTCGCCTACCAGATCTCTCTCTCAATCGCCTTGCGTCGCCTACCGTCTTCTTCTCGATCTCTCGATTTATTCTATCCATCTCGATCTCTCGATTAGGTATCCATCTCGATTTCTGTTTTTGTTGGTTCATCTCGATTTTGTTCATCTATTGATTTCTGATTTTGTTTCTCCTTGCACTGCAAATCACATATACTTGCTCGCTTCTCCAGAAACGAGTTCAGTTCCATTATCGGTGTCGAGTTCCAGACCCGAACTCTCGTTATAAAGCACAAGTCTGTCAAGGCTCAGATCTGGGACACCGCCGGTCAAGAACGGTATGATTTTACGTCTCTTTACTGTTTGTTTGTGCTCAACTAATAATATCATGAACTTTTACTCACTGATTCACGGTCTGGATTCGAATGTTTTGTCTATGATGTAGATCTTGAGTTATATCGGTTTCTCCATACTTGATTTAGCATTGTTGTTGGAATGGTTTCGATTTTGGTACATCTGTAGATAATGTGTGCTTTTGCTGATCTAGATCTTGGCTTTGATTTGCAAGTAATGGACTTTTCGTGTTTTTGGGGTATTTGGGGGCGAAGAGACAACCCACCAGTTGTTGCTGCTCTCTCAAGACTCACCACCAAAGAAAAGAAAAAAGAAAAAAAAAAGATTGGATTTTTAAGATATGTCGATGGGATCACATCAACACCCAATTCTTAACTGCTCACTCCTCTGCATGTTTTGCGGTTCACAACTTCATACGGAAGGAAGGTTTAAGTGATGAGCTATTTTCTGAGTATGATCAAACCAGCGAACAAGAGAACGATGGCGAGGATGAGGCTGAAGAGATTCAATCGCATGGGAGTGTCGCTGACCAAACATATATGGCTAGTTTAAGAGAAGAAATTACGACACAATTACAAAATGAATATTGATTGTAGTTGTTATGAGATTTTATTCGTGTTTWCTATTGTGTGTTGAATCAATTGACGTATTTCAATTGAATTTTTGAATGTGTTAAATATATATGGCAGTTTATAAATGATTTAAATGATTGGATATTTCAGATTTAAATGAAATGAATTGATTCAGATTTCAGACTTCAGCAACACCTGTCAGTTTACAAAAACAAACAGTCTTATTGATTCAGATTTCAGATTCAGATTTCATATGTAAAAACAAACAGTCTGACTGATTCAGATTTCAGACTTCAGCAGCACCTCTTAAAATTCAGAAGTGAATTCAGACTTCAGACTTCAACACCTCTTAAAAAACAAACGCCACCTAACTCTTTCAAGATGCCATATCATCTTTTGATGATTCTTTTTTATATAGTTATATACATTTCAAATGTAAATAAACAAAACAATGTATTTATTTGTGAATTTTAAAAAATAAAATTGGATGGCAGAAAATTGTAAATATTGATATACCTTAAATATATAATATTTTAAAATCTGTCAATGGATAATTATTGATTTATATAAAGGATCATATGAGAAAGAAAATTATGATGAGAAACGTAAAAAGAATCTGAACTCTTGATTATTTTTAATTTTATGTTTACCTACGAATTGGATTTTAGAAGAGAATTGATCTGATGCATCTCGGTGCACCTCATTAGCGTTGACTTTCAATTAAAATTGATCAAATAATGAAATTTTTTTCTTACGTTTCTCATTATAACTTTTCTTTCCGCCGAAACCCAACGTTTTGATCCATATGTGTGTTATCGGATCTATTTGTACCGAAAAAAGAAAATTGGCAGACTACATGGGACGGGACGGAACAAAAAAAATAGTCTCATGTTTGGCATGTCATGGACAGAAAAAGCATTGGACAAGGTGAGATTATTTTTAATTTTAGTGGGACAAATCTTGAGATGTATTGTTCCACCAAAAAAGGTGGAACAACATGGGACAAACTACAAAATTACTTCTATACCCTCTCAAATAAACTAAACCTAAAACAATACATACCTGCCGGCGATTTAAAGCCACGCGAGGCAAGAGAAGAAAGCCAAGAGGAGTGAGGGCGCGTTTGGTTTGAGGGATTTGGATTTGAAATCCATTCCAATCCTGCGTTTGGTTTGTAGAAATGGTCGGATTTAAAATCTCGGGATTCATTTAAAATCCCACCAACACTGGATTTGAGAATCCTTCGCCCTTACACGAGATTTGAAATCCATTCCCATCATCGCCTCCTTCTCATCGTCTCCTTCTCATCGTTGTCTCCTTCTCATCGTGTCTCCTTCTCATCGTCTCCGTTGCCACCGTCGCCGTCGCCCTTCGTCTCCGTCGCCACCGTCGCCGTCGCCCTTCGTCTCCGTCGCCGTCGCCCTTCGTCTCCGTTGCCACCGCCGTCACCCTTCGTCTTCGTCGCCCTTCGTCAACAGTCGCCCTTCGTCTCCGTCGCCTATCGTCAACAGGTAAATCATTTTCCCCTTTTGGATTTCTCTCTAAACTATGAACACATATTAGGTTAATCCTTCAATTTTGACAGATTAGGTTGAATATACATGAACACATATTAGGTTAAATCCTTCAATTTTGACAGATTAGGTTGAATATACATGAACACAGATTAGGTTAAATCCCTCAATTTTGACAGATTAGGTTGAAATCTCATGAACACAGATTAGGTTAAGAAAATTATACGAAGTATTAGAAACCAAATCCTACAAACCAAACAGAGGAATGGATTTCAAATCCAATCCAATCCAAATCCCATGGAATCCAAATCCCTCAAAAACATTCCCGCAAACCAAACGCACCCTGAAGGTCTAGAAGAATTTTTTGATGATGCCGATGATGATCTGCAACGTTTTTTTCTCAGTTTTAGGTATCATCGTTGGTAACCCTCCTTGTAGAATAGAGGGCCGCTATCCATAATTTTCTCTGAACTCCTTGTTTTTACGTAAATAATTTCAAAATTTTCAATTGAATTATGGAAGAACTATGTGAAATTTGGGGATATCGATGATTTATTGCGATTATTAGATTGTTTAGTCGATCTGATTCATGAAAACGAACAGACACTCAAATTTGTGCAGAGAGGTACGGTTTCATCGATTGCTTCAATTTTTCTCACCCTGATTTCAATCGGTTGCTTCAATCTTCTCGCCATGTCTTCCATCATCTCTTCCGGCTATATTCTTCAATCGATTGCTTCGATTGATAGGTACGGTTTCATCTATTGCTTCAATCTTTCTCACCCTGTTTTCCCCGTGTTTTCTTTTTGTAGTTATAAGTTCTATCCYTGAGGATCGATGTTTGGTTTTCGATTGGTGCCCATGGGCCATGGCTGGTTTCTTCATATATGAGCTTCAATCTGTGTAGTCTTTCGATATATGTGTTGGAATATTTTTAAATTATGTATATTTTTTACAATTGTTGTGTTACGTGTATATAAATTTAGAAAATAGTATAAATATCATATGTGTAATTATTTAAATACATTTTGGTTGATTTGTGTCATTTACGATCATTACTGATGCAAAATAACATTAAATAACATTTAGGGGCAATCTGATCATTTTAACAGTTTTGTCCATTGTTGTTTCATCGTACCAAACATAGGACAGATGATTTAGTCCCGTCCCGTCCGGTTTGCATACCAAACGCTACTAAGTGTAGGAATACCCAAACAAAGAGCCATCCGACCCGTAGTTTGACCCGTTTCAGTTTTTAATCAGTCCTTTGAGATCATCATCGTATCGTCATTTTCTCCAAGCTCCCACTTTCTCTCTCTAGAAACCGTCTTCTCCGTCGGATCCCCTCGTCGGAGTTCACCTACAGAGATGAGCGGCCATGATTCAAAATACTTCTCCACAACTAAAAAGGGAGAAATACCGGAGCTCAAAGAGGAGCTGAATTCTCAGTACAAGGTTCTATATATGCATTTTCATCTGTCACACACACACACAGACATATATATATACATATGTGTGTGTGCGTGTTTGTATAAATACATGTCGTAATTGTATGCTTGCATACGATTTAATTGTAAAATGTAAATTATCCAAATTCAATAATAACGTAAGTGTGTTTTTGTTGATCCGCTTGAATCATTTGTCATCGTCACATTGTGCCAGTTATATTGTTAGATTAATCACTGATATGATTATATAACCTTGTGATCGGGAATGCATGTATTCGAATTCTGAGATTTGGCGGAAAATTTAGTTATAATATTAGCATGAATGAGGCAATGAGCCTCCGTTCCATTTGTGGAGCTTGAATTATGCAGTCTCCCCATTATTCCATGAATCTGAAGATTCTAAAATGTAGCATGTGAAATTGTGAAAATTCACAGGCAAGTGTGCATAACTTTTTACCTTGCATGCACATGCTTGCATTTTGCAAATTCGGTGTTCCTTGACTACACATAATATATTTACTGAAGTTTGAAATTAGACTGAAATTCAGTCGTAATATTAACTAAATGATTCTCATCGGTTTCACATTGAACTTTGGGTGCTATGCTCTTGGAATTCATGACGAAGCAACACATTGACATGAACATTAGTCAATTTGACACGTTTCAATTATTACCTTTGCAACCAGCACGTGACTACTGTGCAATTTTTATCTTTGATTGATGGTTCTCTTGAAAGAGATTGAGCTAGGAGTGACATGATTCATCAAGTGGTGACACAATTTCTTTTGCTTTGCAATACCTTGTTTTACAAGGTCCGGTAAGTGATTAGGAGATTTATAGTAAGCAGTATATTCAAACTGTTGTTGCATCAACCTGGTAGTATTATTTTGGGTATTGGGTTAATTGAACATGCCCCACAAACAACGACAACAATGAGTCTTATATCCTAAACTGTTGGGGATAGGCTAAAAAGGAAGCCCTTGGGAACATGAAAAGGAGAGGTGAAACAATCAAGGCTCTTGGACATAAAATAACATACTATAGTTGGATAAAGAGGAAAGGAACAGGGGTGAATATCATGTTTTTTTCTAGTGTTTTCCATACTAACAGACTGCATGCTGCATGGCTTTTTTTGTGGTACTTTTGGTTTGTTATCTTGATGGAAACTCGTCTTCTGCCATTCAGGATAAGAGAAAAGATGCTGTTAAAAAGGTCATTGCTGCTATGACTGTAGGGAAGGATGTTTCATCACTTTTCACAGATGTTGTGAACTGTATGCAGACAGAAAATTTGGAACTCAAAAAGCTTGTTTATTTGTATCTCATTAATTATGCTAAAAGCCAACCTGACTTGGCAATACTCGCAGTGAATACTTTCGTGAAGGTAATAAGCTGGAAAAGCTCGGGTTTTCACATCTAGGTTATAGTTGCACCTTGTAGTTTTGTCTTAGCAGAATATGATCACATTACTACTTATACTAATTCATGCTATGCATGTTCCCATCCATGGTTTTAAAAATCAGTTGAGGCGAGGCGGTCCAAATGTGTTTTTGTATTGCATCTTCTTAAGATCTTATTGTTGAGGCATACGCCTCAATTACTAAGGGAAAGCGCTTCATCTCATGTTTTTGTCTTTCAAAACCTTGTTCCCATCTAAGTGCTCTCTTTCACAGGTGAAGTAAAAGATTAACCACAAGTTTGTGAACCATCTTCATGATGCCTTGGAAGACCATACCTGAACATGTTTATGTCACAAGAGATGATGTTGGCCCATTCATGATGATGTCACTTATACTTGTAATGTATTTTTAAGGTCTTTGAAGCGAATTGATCTTCTTGCAATCGAGCATAGCACATCTGACAAATGGGACACATGTTTAAAATATGTTGATAGATTGCATATTGGGGGGGTGGGGGGGTGTTTCCTTCTCAGTGGGTTTGTTTTTCATGCTGATGTTGAGGATACTCCATGTTGTGTATATTTCATATCTAATATTTAGTTGAAAGGTGTAACAAGTAGGAATAGTGATCACAAATATCACAAGGGTGCTGATGAAGACAGTAAATACTGCAGTATGTTACAAAGTTTGCACGAATAGGATACAAGAAAGATGCAAGGATGCACCCTTTCTCTTGCTTTTTGGGGTGGAATATTTGGATGCTTGTATAAATGGAAACTAAGTTGGAGATCATTTATTGATAAATTTGTTCTTTGTGCTCTCAAGGTCTAGTTTGGGGGACATTTTCTTGATTTTTAATGTTGGAATATGTTTTGAATAAGAGAAAAATATTGCCACCATTATCTGGATTTTTGAAACATGCCAAATTCTCAGATGCTTATATGTAATGGACTAATTTTTAAGTGATAGAGAACTGTATAATTCAGTAATGATGATGTGAATTCAATCTTGGGAGTCGGTGTGGATTACACTTCTACATGATGGAAAGTTGTGACACTTGTCTTATGACATTCTAGTGATACTAATGAAGCACTTCATTAGTCCAAGATTTTGAACATTGCTGCAATAGCAACCTCTGTTTTATAAATCAAACAGAATTTGTTAGAAGAAAATTTGTCACATGTCTATGGTCTTATCAAAGAGCGGTGCAACAATTCCCATTTGGTATTTCCATCAAGAGTGAATTACCTAAACAGTCAAATTGTTGCAATAGAAATCCAGTTTACCATATTCCTATGTCACTAAGACCTATTCCTATATATATTTACTTTTAAATTCGTCAAATTCCCACACAAGAGAAAGGGCATTTCAAGGAAATAGTTATAGTCAAACAGTTTCCTAAGTATGTGTAACAAGTCAAATGGTGTTGTACTTGTCAAATGAAGGTGGTATTAGATTTGATGACTTGTGTAACATATGAAGGAAAAATCAATTTGAGAACCGTAAAACTTCTGCTTTTGCCAACATCTGGTTGAAATGATTGCTGCTAAATCTACTGTCGTTAATAGAATTTCCTTTAACATGTTTTGTATGCCTTTGCTTTCTAAATGTAGCACTTGAGAGTCGAGGCTAGAAACGACGACCTCCCTATCGTGTATATTCTTGACTTCATCACATGAGCCTCTCAAAGAAAATTCCATTTGCCTCTTTGTTTGAGTTTAGTTCAGACCATTATCTACAATCCCCCTTCTAAAGTTACCTTGTACTTAAGTAGTATGGGTTTCAGATTCTACGTCATTCTTTAGGTACAATAATTAGTGTTGTTTTGTGTCTAATAAGCATGTGTCATCTTTTTTCTTTTGCTGTTTTTGTTTGGTATAAATATGAATTTATTATTGTTTTTAATTTTATTGAACATCCAAAATAGGCCTTTGAAAAGATTTTTAATTTTGTTTACTGACATTCTAATAGGGGATTGCATTAATGAGAATTACAGGATACACAGGACCCAAATCCTTTAATCCGCGCTTTAGCTGTTCGGACGATGGGATGTATACGAGTTGATAAAATTACAGAATATCTTTGTGATCCCCTCTATAGATGTCTTAAGGTTGGTTTACCTTTCTCTTTTGTTGGAATCTTGAACTTTTGATCAAACCGAGTATGAGAAGATCATTTGTTTATTGTACATGCAAAATACAAAGAAATGTCCAAGATTATATATCACTACTATGCAAAAATAAACTAGAAAGAAGAACCATTAGTATCTATTTGGCTAACAGTTATATTCATCTTTGTGTTTTTTTGTGCTATTTCTTTCAGGATGATGATCCTTATGTTCGAAAGACAGCAGCTATATGTGTTGCTAAACTTTATGACATTGATGCTGAGTTGGTTGAAGATAGGGGTTTTTTAGAAGGACTCAAGGATTTGATATCTGACAATAACCCTATGGTTGTAGCAAATGCTGTTGCAG
Organism: Cynara cardunculus var. scolymus; assembly: GCF_001531365.2. Classification (NCBI taxonomy): domain Eukaryota; kingdom Viridiplantae; phylum Streptophyta; class Magnoliopsida; order Asterales; family Asteraceae; genus Cynara; species Cynara cardunculus. The sequence continues at coordinate 17,234,017 of NC_037542.1, read as the reverse complement.
CTCTTGCAGAAATCCAAGATACCAGCAGTAGACTCATTCTTGAGGTCACTAGCCCTACACTTACAAAGCTCCTTACAGCTCTAAATGAATGCACCGAGTGAGTGTGATTCTTAATTCTTAAATACAATGTTTTCTTTTGGTAAAAGTTGCTATAAAGTTAATTTGTAGTGTGGTTAGTGTTCTGCTGCACCTTGCTTCACTTGCTTGTTTTGCTCTTACTTTAATTTTGTAGTGTGGTTAGTGTTCTGCTGCACCTTGCTTCACTTGCTTGTTTTGCTCTTACTTTACTTTGTTGGAATGTCCTGTGAACATGATTCAGATGGGGTCAAGTTTTCATATTAGATTCTCTTTCCAAGTACAAAGCAGCTAATGCACGTGAAGCTGAAAATATTGTAGAGAGAGTTACTCCAAGGTTACAACATGCAAATTGTGCGGTAGTTCTTTCAGCTGTTAAGGTGACTCCGCTTTCTTCTTTTCTTTTAACATTGCCTTTTGTTCAAATTCTTATTTCCTGTAGCCTAAAAATCATTATCATTATCACCTCCGTAGATGATCCTTCAACAAATGGAACTGATCACTAGTCATGATATGATTCGAAATCTATGCAAGAAAATGGCTCCTCCGCTTGTAACATTACTTTCTGCAGAACCTGAGATTCAATATGTTGCCTTAAGGAACATTAACCTTATTGTACAAAGGCGACCTACAATTCTTGCCCATGAAATTAAGGTATTATGGTCAACCTTTTTTTATCTTTTGGATTATACTAATAGCAGGGAGATATAACATTAAATCAACCTACTTTCCAGGTGTTTTTTTGCAAGTACAATGATCCGGTATATGTGAAGATGGAAAAGTTAGAGATCATGATAAAGCTTTCTTCAGATAGAAATATTGACCAGGTGATAAATGCTCTTGAAGCTAGTGATATTTTTGCTGTATTCAATGGATCTTGTTTTATGTGGTAATACACTCTCCGTCCCAGGTATTGTTGGAGTTTAAAGAGTATGCAACAGAAGTAGATGTAGATTTTGTCAGAAAGGCCATTCGTGCCATTGGGCGTTGTGCTATCAAGTTAGAAAGAGCTGCTGAGCGTTGCATTAGTGTTCTTCTGGAGCTGATCAAAATTAAAGTAAACTATGTAGTTCAAGAAGCTATCATTGTCATTAAAGATATTTTTAGAAGATATCCTAACACGTAAGGTTCTGATGCCCCATTTATATGCAGCTAAATTTAACCATGATATCTTACAGAATAACTGTATTTCAAACTTAACCCCTAATCTATTATTTCCCTCAGTTATGAATCTATCATTGCCACACTTTGTGAGAGTTTGGACACTTTGGATGAGCCAGAAGCAAAGGTACAGTGCATGTCTGAATGAACTCTAAATACTCTGCTTCCCGTGGTAACTTTACCAGCTTTCCTTTTCTGCACAGGCATCAATGATTTGGATAATTGGCGAATACGCTGAAAGAATTGATAATGCCGATGAACTTCTTGAAAGCTTTCTGGAGAGTTTCCCTGAAGAACCTGCACAAGTCCAGTTGCAGTTATTGACAGCAACAGTCAAACTTTTTCTTAAGAAGCCAACTGAAGGGCCCCAACAGATGATTCAGGTATCATTCGTTGATTACATTGTTGTGTTTCTATACGTCAGGCATAATGGATACCATAACAGTAACAGAAAAGTAGCATAGAATCCAGAGACAAATGTGAGGAAAATAGGTTAAGACAAAGAAGGAAACACAAAGTTAGTATCCAGAACTACTAGTGCAAGTAGAAAAATGAAGACTATTGTACAATAAAGCATCACACGAGAAGATACAATGGTAGACAAGAAAAGTAGGACATACTACGACAACCCTCTATCTTACGATAGAAGACGCTGGTAACCTAACTGCTACCGCGCTACCCATCCTCTTGTCTCATTTATCATCTCCAAATTCCCCTCCTCCTATCCATGCTACAAGTTTGTACCCATAGTCTGCTACCCTAGTCTTCCATCTCCAAGAGATCCAATCGGTTGTCATGTCCTTGAACATTTTAAAGTGTATGGTGTTTAAAAAGAGTCCGTTAAAGTTCAGACTCTGTATTTCTATCTATGTGGATCTGGTTTCATGATGCGTTATTCTCTTTGTAGGTTGTTTTGAATAATGCAACTTTGGAGACTGACAATCCAGATCTACGAGATCGTGCATACATATATTGGCGTCTTCTTTCAACTGATCCTGAGGTTTGTATTTACTGAGCTACTTGCTGCTATCTCCTGATTTTATTGAACTCATAACTCATATTCTGTAAGGTCAGAACATTCTAAAATGTTAATCTTGTATCTCCATGTTTTCATAATGCAGCATATATTATAATATTATATATGATAACTGACTTTCCCGAAACCTAGAGTTTTATGCATCATTTGATAAAAACATGGTCCCCATCTTTCTTAACTTTAGGGGAATAGGAGGCTTGTATTTAGTTTATTCATTTAGTTATGTTTGTTTTCAGCAATTCATATGTTTTTTGGTTCTCATAATAAAGTTTTAGAAACCCATTCGTCATAATGACTCATAATTTACACATCAGGCTGCTAAAGACGTTGTTTTGGCTGAGAAATCAGTGGTCATTGATGATTCAAATCAATTTGAATCATCCCTCCTCGATGAACTTCTCGCTAATATTGCTACATTGTCCTCTGTGTATCACAAACCTCCTGAAACATTTGTAACACGTGTGAGGACCATTCAAAAAACAGAAGAAGAAGAATGTCCAGAGGGAAGTGAAATAGTGCATTCTGAGACATCGCTTGCACGTGTCGCTAATGGTGCACCATCACTTACTTTAAGCACTTCTCCTTACGATGTAGCAAAGCAATCATATCCTGCACCTGTTGTCATGCCGGATTTACTTGATCTGGGTCTTGATGGTGATGATAATAATGCTATGGTGCCAGTTGATCAACCTACATCACCTAGAGGGTAAGTGTACCCTAGAACCCACAAATTAGAATATGACATTCCAGCAAGATTAATGTAATAGTGCAAAGACGTAGGATTGTGTGAGAATAGGAGTTAAGGTGAGAAGTGTAAGAAAGGATCTGGACATGATCACTTTTAATCCTAAAACAACCCATGAATTGCGCTTTAGAAGGGAATTGATCTAGTGTATCTCATTAGTGTTGATCTAGTGGTTCCCTTCAATTAGGATTGATTCAAGGGTGGAGATCCCTTCTTACCCTTCTCACGATAACTTTCATCCTCACGGGACTCAATCCATACTGCAAATCTGTGTGTACAAAATCACATAACAGTTTCTACTGTTGCAGGCCTCCTCTGCCTGTTTTATTACCAGCTGAAACTGGTCAAGGTTTACAAATTAGCGCACAGTTGGTACGGAGAGATGGTCAGATATTTTACAGCTTAATGTTTGAGAACAACACACAAACTCCACTGGATGGACATATGATCCAGTTCAACAAGAATACGTTCGGTCTTGCTGCTGGTGGTCCGCTTCAGGTACCTGTTATTGACTACAATATTTTTTCTCCTACTGTATCTTGTTGCTTTAAAGGAATCACCTATACTTTGGACCAGATCCCACAAATGCAACCAGGAACAACGGAAAAGACCCTTCTTCCTATGGTTCTGTTCCAGAATATGGCACCAGGTCCTCCAAGTTCACTTTTGCAGGTTGCAGTAAAAAACAATCAACAGCGCGTATGGTACTTTAATGACAGAATCTCATTGTTTGTATTGTTCACGGAGGATGGAAAAATGGAACGCGGTACCTTCCTTGAGGTAACATAACTCTTTGTATATTCTTTTATATACCCTCTATATTTGAGATATAAATAAGATGGAACAAATTGAATATACAGAGATACAGTTAAATATTGACTGTTTGCATCATTGGACCACATTCTCCATGTGTGTGTCTTCAATCTCAATTCTCTTTGCATCAAGCAAGTAGAACCCATAATCAGATCACATTCATTTTGGCCACCATCATGTCATGTTAGACAAAAGGAAAATGAATGTCAAATGGCCTATATGAAAATGGCATCTTCACTTTTGAGGCTAGTGGACTGTTTTTTTTTACATTATACTTGTAATAATTATTTGAAAATATCATGAGATCTGTTATTATGCCACTCATTGAACTTTCTAACAAATACTAAATTTAAAAATTGTTGGTGCTACATTGTACATAGAGTTGCACATGGACCAGTCCTAGTCCGGTCAGAAATGTCCAGTCTTGTCAAAGCAGTCTGGAAAAAGCCTAGACCGGTACAGAATTGGCAAGGTAAAGACCAAATCAAGACTGGCGGTCTGGCCCCGTCCAGTCTGAAAAAAGGTCGGGTCTTGGTCTTGATTCGGTCAGAAAAAAGTCAGGTCTAGGCTTTTGGTCTGGTTAGTTTAGAAGAAGGAAAAAAGGGAGAGAAAAAGAAATTAATATGTTTAAAAAAGGGGAAAAAAATCAGACCGATCTATATCCAGTCCGACTCAGAAAAAATCTGGTCCAAAAAACAACCGGCGATCCGCACTATTTTCGAATGCCTAAAACACTCCTTAACAAAGGGATCTCTTAGACCGGAATCAGTACCATAAATAATTTGTAATGACAACATTATGCTATAGGTTCCTTTTAAGTTGAAATTTTGCTAAAAGATGAATATCCCAATGGATATGTAACATCCTAGAAAGAAAATTATTGCAATTTCTTATTAGATGGATGGACATTTTCTCTCTCTAGATTACTACATGGCTTCTCCAATTTTAATTCATACTGACAGCTTAATACATACATCCTACAGGGTTTAATGAAAAAACAACCAAACAGCTTCTAACACAACTTGCTAAGTTGTAGTTAGCCGATCAAATCTAAGAATTTTTGCAACTGTGATTGCAGACATGGAGGTCATTGCCCGATTCCAACGAGGTCTCAAAAGACTTCCCCGACATTGTGATAAACAGCGTGGATGCAACCATAGAGCGGTTGGCTTCTTCAAACATGTTCTTCATCGCCAAGCGAAAGAACAAAAACCAAGAGGTTCTATATCTATCTGCTAAAATCCCAAGAGGTATTCCTTTCTTAATTGAACTTACGACACTTCTTGGGTCTCCCGGCCTTAAATGTGCCATTAAAACTCCCAGTCCGGAAATGGCTCCCTTATTCTTTGAAGCTCTTGAAACTCTCTTCAGGAGTTGATTTCGGGTTCCCTGTCTTTCCTCTTTTTCTTTGTTTCTTGCCTTCACACCTTTTACAACAACTGCTCAAATCTAGTTTCGTTTTCTTGGCAATTTCAATTGGATCCAATGGAAAACAGAATTTGAACACCAACCCTTCATTTCTTTTCCTATTCTTTCACTAGATTCTGGTACAAAAAGGTAAAATAAATAAAATTCTAACAGTATCGAGTTTTGGAGACAATATCTCGTTTGATCGAGATAATCCTAACCGGCCATCAAGGCCATAGTTAAGATGAGCTTTAGCTATGAAGTTGTTGTTGCCCATATGAATTTATATAACAAGCAACTTCATATGTTTGTTTTGGTTATTCATGTTCGCTCTTTGGTCATCCCAACTCCCAATAGATTGACTAGAATGCTTTTTAACTTTGGGATTATTTTGTGACACTATCGGCCTGACTTGAAAAAGCCTAGATAAGCCCGGGTATGAAAAAGTCTGAATAAACTTGAAAAAGTCCGGCCTTTTTCAACCGCAAGTCCAGTCTCGCCTTAAAAGGTCGAGGCCTTCTCTTTTGCTGATATGAGAGGCCCGAACCTTGTGCATGTCTTGTCTACTCAATGCTATAATTTGGCTGAATGTGGTACTCTTTTTATTTTTATTTTTATTTTTATTTTTTAGTATTATTTTTTGGCAGATTTGGCATACTTGAGATGTCTTTGTTAGGCTACTTTAAACAATAAAGTTTGAATAATGGTATTGATTATCCATGATTTGAGCCACTTTTTTTCTCTATTTTGTAATCCTCAGATTCTTTTAAGATCAGAAACAACCACATTAAAAATATAAAACTTTGTAGTTTATTGATTCATTTCTTGGTGGGTTTTTTGGTAGCACATAAGAGAATGATTATAATATATAATTTTTTTATCTTTCAAAAACCACCATAATCATTTAAATAAGATTCGTCGGTAATATTCAGATTGTTTTTTCGTTGGGGATTTATTGAAACATAAATGTTTATGTTTATCATTGGTTTCTCGTATTTCTTGTCAATTTTTATCTTATTAACATAAAAGATCTATATGGTAGAGATAGTTACGGATCGGGTCAGAATCAAATAAAAACTTGATTATATTCAAAAAACCAACGTTCTCATATTTTCCTTAACTGTTGTCTTTTTAAAATTGGTAAACATCATGACGTAAGTTTCTAGACAAGGATAATATTTTTAGTTAGATCGGATAAATGTCAAATTCTATTCTTAAATCATACTTTATCCAGGTTCGATCAAAACTGGTAAAGACAGAATAGAATTAGTTTGTTTTTTGCCTTTCTTTCTTTTTTATAAATCATTAATTTTTTTTTTTAAATAGAGTAATAGATTTTTTTTTCATCGTATTGACAAGATGTTTGATAAAGAAAAATCTGAATAACAACTGTTGGATGTAAAACATTACTTCATAGTTAAGCATCTGAAAATAGAATTTCGTCATCTTCGTTTCTCCCCCAGTTGAGTATTCTATTTTTGTTGCCTGAAATACCCTATCCTTTCCTTGGGAATGAGACGATTTTTGTTGTCTACCATAATCCATTTTTTTATTTAAAATTGGACATCATATTTGTTGTATTAAAATTGATTCCTTTAACTCTAAAACAATTGTACTTTAAACGAGTTTTCGTTTTATACAACAACGAGTTTTTTATTAATAAAAAAGTTTCTTTTTCTCAAAATGTCAGGCCCATGAAAGTATCACTTTATCAAGTAAGATTATAGTTCATTAAATTAGTATCGTATTCAATAATTTATCCGATAAAATAAGAGTCATTATCCTCTCTAACCGAATAAGATTCTTCATTACTTTTGTCAGGTAAAATTCTTGATCATTGACATGTTTATCCGGTAAAGTAAATGACGCGATAACCACTTACCAAGTAAACATTTAGTACACGGTTTTTAATACGAATACGGAATGTGTATGAAAAGTAAATATATAATCATAAAATATGAAATGAAATTATGTACCAAAGTGTAAACTTGGTTAAATTGATTATATTTATCTGTAAATAATAAGTTTCAGAAGCAAAGTATAATTTTGATTAAATCAATCACATTTTGGACTTATACGATAAGAGACATTTAGTTCAGATAGAGGAATGAAAATGTGAATGAATTCTCATCCCTTTTGATTTAACTTGGAATGAATATTCGGGCTTCTGAGGGAATGAGCCCATTATATTATTAAAATAAACAAAAAAGTTTCTTTTATTTTTATTTTAATTAATTATTGCTTAATAAATTTAGAAATGATCATTCCAAATTAATTTAGAAGGGGAAAAAAAATCATAGAATGAATTCCACTGGTTGTCCTTGTGGTTTGCTTAAATTTTGGATTTGGTTTTTAAAATAAACTATCTACATTGATGGTCCCTAACTTTTCATTTTGATAACACACATGGTCACTCCAGTTAATAACGTTAGTTAGTAACCGTTATGTTATGAAGAATTAGTCGAACTTTGAACAAACTATAGAGACCAAAAGTGTAATCTTCTCTAAAACTTAATTTGATTTACGTTTTTTTTAATTTCTTAGAAATACATAGTTTATATATCTAATCGCAAATCAAATTTTATTAATATATATATATATATATATTAAAAAAATCTTTATCTGGTAGCTTCACTTTAACTAAAGACTTTTTACATTTTCACAAGCATAATTTTTTCACTCCTGCCATCACTACTCATTTTCCTTCAAAGACTCACAAGCATGATACTCCAATTTTTTTAAAACCCTGCAATTGCAAGAAGGAAAGATTTATTTAAAAACTATTAAATTCACATAAAAATTTAGTTTCAAGTTTAGAAAATGAAGATAAATTCATATATATATATATATATTTTGGTTGGGAATTAAAATATGCGAGCAAAATATTTTTTTGGGTAACCATGAATTTCCGAGCAAGCTTGCGCACACCGACTAATCACACGACGACCACGAATGGCCTGGAGTCATAGTAGGTGAACCTTCACGGGTATAAAATGTTTGGTAACACCATTATTAATTTATAGTCAAACTACAAATAATTAATATAGCAACTAAGTAGAAATTATAAATTAAGATTAAAAAACACTGATTATTCAAACAATTAAGAAAAATATCACTACAACAAAATTAGGTTTATATGATGCCAAAAAGATTAAGTGTCATAATAGATTAAAATTGTCAATGCGACCCTTTGTAAATATTCTAAAATATTGTTAGAACGTCCAAAAATGTTCTATAAACTTATTGCAACACCTTTATATAATATGTTTTATTGTTTGAATAATCAGTGTTTTTTGTAAATTTATAAATGTTATTTTGTTATTATTTTAATTATGTGTAGTTTGACTATATATTAATAATCTCATATTAACCGAACTTGATTTTCAATATTTCGCTCGCGTATCTATCTATTCCCAACCCAAAAAATATGTTCCTTTGTTTTTTAAATTAGAGATTTTTCAGCACTAATCTTTTATGAGTTTAATAGATTTTAAATAAATATAAAAATGAGTAAATTACGTTTTCCATCCTGTGGTTTGCTTAAAATTGTGGATTACGTCCTATGGTTTTTAAATTTTAGATTTCATCTTATAAATAGATAAGTTTACGAGACACTTCTCAAAATGTATCTGTAAAATAATCAATAGGATATTTTATTTAAAGATTATTCTAAAACACTTGTTGAAACGTTCTATTAACATATTGTAATATTTTTAGATATGACGTTTTATAGTATAGTCTATAAACTTAAGTTTTATGAATGATCTAATTCCTCAAATTTATGTAACTATTAACCCGCTAACTCAACCCGGACCCGCCTCAACCCGCAAGGATTGAGTTATAATTTTGAATGGGTTGGATTGGGTTAAGATTTCTTCAAACTGTCATGATCAACTTGGATTGTAAAAATATTGTAAACTACCCAACACAATCCTATACCCCTAAATTTCAGACAATTTTTTCTATTTTAAATGCTTTAAAAAATCTGTTGATGTAAAATAAAGGATAAAATATTTATTTTAGAAAATATATTAAAAATGGTCTGAGACAACGATCTTATCAGCCATGGTTACGTCCGAGAGTTTGGGCTTTAGAAAAAACACTATGAAAGATTGAAGAAGCCATCGTAGACGTAGTTCAACCAAAGCCCACCATCATCACCTCGTCTCGTCATAATCAGTCCAACAGCTTTCTCTCTCTTTCCAAAGAGAGAGTCTCTCTCTCTACTCGGCTTTATACCACCGCTTCCCTAAAGTCGTCTTCACTCAGCTGTATCCCGCTGATTGCTTTAACCGATTCTTCTTTGATCGATTTCACATTAGCCTACGTGCCCAATATTTCATTCATGGTACCTGATCACTTCAACTTCAACTTACAGATTTCATGATTCACGAGCCTTACTCCCCAAGGTAACGGGTTTCGTTGCTTTATTGGGTTTCTAGGGTTTAATTTCAATTCTTAAACCCTTATATAGGAAGAGAATATATGTTTTCCTTTGTTGATTTATGCAATTTTTTAGGTTTATTGGTTTGATAATTTTAATTTGCATTGACTTCTACAGTATAGATCATAGTATTGATCTGTGCTGAGTTTGAAGTTTATACTTTTGTTTCGTTTGATCGAAGGTATGGCAAGATGTTTGTAATGTAATTGGTGTGAATTAATGAGGTTTCTGTTAGTGATAGAGGGGAGTTGGTGGTCTAAATGTTGAATTTGGTCGAATTACCAAAAGGGATCGATATCTTCATGATAAATAAACCTCTAGCTTGAATTGAGCTGAGCACCCTACAGCTGCTGAAGATATTTAGTTTGCATTTGATGGCTTTAAGAAAGGAATTGGAAACTTGTAGGTTTGTAAAGATTGACTTGTTTCATATATACTGATAAGGGTTATTTGGGATGAAGTAATTGCATAAATCTTGTTTGAGGAATGTTTTGTTTAAACCTAGAATGACTATGAAAGGGTAGGTTCTTCATTTACATACAAGAAAGAGATAATTGCAGGATGAAGGATCTTTGATTTGTCTGTAAGTCCTATAACTGACTGTTTCCTCTTATCTTTCTTTACACTTAGCCTTGTAAATGGAGGTCGGTAGAGCTTGCTTTCATAGAAATTTTAAAAAATTGGGAGTGAATTGCATCTTCAACAAAAAATTAATAGAATGAAGCTCCAAATGTTAATGAGAAGACACTTGGAGCGACGATTTTGTAGTCTTTCTATATTCGATTTGCTTTAATCTTTGAAATTTGATGAATGGGTCTTGCTCCTTTAGTTACTAAGGTGATGAATTGATTTGCATTCTAACTTATGCCAAAAAATTGAATCAAGTCTGGCAAGGACGGACCCAGAATTTTTTTCAAACGGTGACTGTAAGAAACAAATATAGGGATATTTTTCACAAAATCATCATTGGTCTGTTGGTTAGCTCATTGTTTTTCATATGTGAGATCCTGTGTTCAACTCATTATATTGCAAAAAAAACCAGAAACATAATAAATCTGAATTAAAAGCTAAAAACTAAGAAAATGACACTACCAAGGAAACTTGTGTCCTCATTGTAGTTTCAAAATATATACGGTGGCATACAACAATTTAGTATGGTGGTCCTTTTCACAACCCTATACTTTTTTACACTACGACGGAGGAACAAAATGGTGGCACGTGCCACCACAAAACCCCCCTGGGTCCATCCCTGAAGTCTGGTTGTTTGATTGTTCTTTTTATTTATGAAGTGGGATTCTTATGGTCTTATTAGTAGTGAGCTTATACTGTTTGGTTATCTTGTAGATGCTATAATTAGCGTACGCCTTGGGAAGTGGTTCATCAACAATGGAGTGCAATTGCATTGAGCCACAATGGCCGGCTGATGAACTTCTGATGAAATATCAGTATATATCAGATTTCTTTATTGCACTTGCTTATTTCTCCATTCCACTGGAGTTGATATATTTTGTGAAAAAATCAGCGGTTTTCCCCTATAAATGGGTGCTTGTTCAGTTTGGCGCATTCATTGTTCTATGTGGAGCTACACATCTTATTAACTTATGGACTTTCAATGTGCATACAAGAACGGTAGCTATTGTTATGACCACTGCCAAGGCCTTGACTGCTGCAGTGTCATGTGCAACTGCCCTTATGTTAGTGCACATTATTCCTGATCTACTTAGTGTGAAAACTAGGGAGTTATTCTTGAAAAATAAGGCTGCCGAGCTTGATCGTGAGATGGGTATCATTCGCACCCAGGAAGAAACAGGCAGGCATGTTAGGATGCTAACTCATGAAATAAGAAGCACTCTTAACAGACATACTATATTAAAGACTACACTTGTTGAGTTGGGAAGAACATTGGGATTGGAAGAGTGTGCTCTTTGGATGCCAACACGTAGTGGTTTAGAGCTTCAGCTTTCCTATACTCTTCGCCATCAAAATCCAGTAGGGTTTACAGTTCCAATACAATCTCCTGCAATCAATCAAGTGTTTAGTACCAATCGTGCAGTTAAAATATCTCCCAATAGTCCTGTTGCTAGATTACGCCCAGCTTCTGGAAAATACATGCTCGGGGAGGTTGTTGCTGTGAGAGTTCCACTTCTACATCTCAATAATTTTCAGATTTATGATTGGCCAGAACTTACAACAAAACGATATGCATTGATGGTTTTGATGCTTCCTTCGGATAGTGCACGGCAGTGGCATGTGCACGAGTTGGAGCTTGTTGAAGTAGTCGCTGATCAGGTTTGCACATTGTCTATTTTTCTTGATTTACTTCAAGTTTAGTTTTTAGATCTTCAATTTAGTAAGTATATCTGGAAACTTGATGTGATTGTTTCAGCTTCTCTTTGTTAGCATGAATGGGTATAGTAGTACAGTACTGAAGTAGCCAATGCTTAGTTTCTTCTCAATTGAACAACGAGAAGGTTTCTGTGTCCAGACTTCACAGGAGGAATGCAAATTAATCTTGTTAAGCTTGTCGACAACCTTTTATGTAGTTTCTCAAAAAATGATTTGTATATATATATATATATATATATATATATATAATGTTGAGAAATTAAGTTCAACAATCATGTTGTGTTGAGTTCTAAGCTTTTAACTAGGCACTTCTAACAAATAGCCTGCAACACTGCTGTAGTGATAGAGTCGAATATTCTTGATTAAACTAGGTTTAAGCATGGTCATATGAATATTTAGAAAATGTCATTTCTATAGCTATCTTTAGGTTCTGCGGTAATGCCATCAACAATCCCCCAGAAATTTGAAATTACTGATTTAAACCAAACCAAACAAACCCAATATATCCTACCTGGAGGTAGGGTCTGTGGGGCAAGATGTATGTAGACCTTTATTCTCTGCCTCTGGAGCAGAGAGGCTCCTTAAAAAAGACTCTTGGCTTGCGAAAAAAGATTTGGAAGGCAAAACTTGAAGCCATGGTTTTGCAAAAAGTATAGTTAGTTAACTAATATGAAGGGAGGTTTAGAAAATATTGCGAAGTGCCTGAAACAAACAAAAGATTTTAAGATGAGAGGAAATACAAATGAAAAAGTCAGATAAACCTACAAATAGCTAAATAGCACATGAACAATTTACTGATCTAAAAGCAATATGTTTCCATGTCAAACCACTTTCTGGTGCTTTTCTTCATCTCCTTTTAGCGTATGTGGTGACTGAATTTCTTTTTCGTGTTTGCTTTTGCACGGTAATTCTATCGCTTCTTTTCTGTAAATTCTATGTGGGCTGTTTTGGGTTTAGAACTTTAGCCATAGTGAGGTTGTTTATTGGGGTTCAATTTTACTAGATGATTATCCTTCAACTGGAGATTATAACCAGCTTGTTGATCAAATGGACACATCATTGAGGTATTTTTTTTTGTTCTTCAGGTCGCTGTCGCTCTTTCACATGCGGCTATTTTAGAAGAGTCTACGAGGGCTAGGGACTTGCTTATGGAGCAGAATGTGGCGCTTGATCTTGCAAGAAGGGAAGCTGAAACAGCTGTGCGTGCACGTAATGATTTTCTTGCAGTTATGAACCATGAAATGAGAACTCCTATGCATGCAATTATTGCATTATCATCATTACTTCAAGAAACTGATTTGACACCAGAGCAACGGCTGATGGTCGAGACCATCCTCAAGAGTAGTAACTTGCTTGCCACACTAATAAATGACGTATTAGACCTTTCGAGGCTGGAAGATGGTAGCCTTGAACTTGATATTGCAACTTTCAACCTTCATGCTCTCTTGAAGGAGGTAATTCTTATATTGGTTTGATTATATTTCTTCTTTTTGGCTATTTGCAAGAAGCTTGTTAGCCGATAAAATAGTCATGTTTGGTAAAAACTAGCTAATAAGCTAAATGACAATGTAAAATAATCTAAATTGACATTTGAAGAAGTTAATTTTAACGTAAATTGCATGAGTGGAAGAAGAAAAAAGGACGACACACCTTTTTGGCTGTGGTAGAGTATTAGGTCCCGTTTGTTAGCAGCCTAATGGACTCCCGGCTTATTCAGCCAGCTATACATGACTCGTTGGTAGTGGCTTAATGATATAGAAAGTGGCTTATTCAGTAAGCTTTTAGAAGGGAGCTTTATGCAGAAAGCCGAGTTTTTTCCAAACTCGCCTCTCCCAATTAAAGAACACGCTCCTTCCATCTATGAAAATACCCTCCCAAACAAAAACCTTCCTAATTTATGCACACAACTTTATCCATACAGGAGTTGATAAAAACCCAACCAAACAGACCCGTAATGTCCTTTTGTCAGCTGAATAAGACAAAATTATCCGGTCAGACTCTAGTATTTGACTTCAGGATAGTTGTCCTTGTTTATAGTTTTGTACCGACAAATTTGTGCGTCTTTTCTCAGGTGTTAAACTTGATAAAGCCTGTTGCATCGGTCAAAAGGTTGTTTGTTACATTGAGCATTTCTTCAGATTTGCCAGAGTATGCCACTGGTGATGAAAAGAGGCTTATGCAAATAATTCTAAATATTGTCGGCAACGCTGTGAAATTTTCAAAAGAGGGCAGCATTTCAATTTCTGCTGTTATGGCAAAACCAGATTCTTTGAGGGATCCTCGAGCTCCCGACTTTTTTCCACTCCCCGGTGATGCTAATTTCTATATGCGTGTTCAGGTTCGTTTTACCATTTTCTCTTCAGTAATTGTCGGCTTTATTTGCTAGTTATTTAGGGTGTGTTTGGTATCCAGGCGGGACAAGACATGACAAAACAGTTTTCCAACGTCTAGCTGAACAGATAAAATGACCAATTTACCCTTAATGAGTTGTTTATATCTTTTATATATTTGATCAATTTATGTAATTTATTAAATTATAATAAAATAAATATTTTTATAATAAAATAAATATTTTTATAACAAAATATATCATTAGAAAGTTTTCGACAAGACAATTAAAATGACACTAAACTAAAAAGTTTATGTATTTTTCAAATTTTATTTTATACCTTTTCTATATTTTTTGTTATTATTAAATATTTAATAAATTACATAAATTAACTCAAATATAGAAATCATATAAAAATAATATCTTTGAGGACAGTAAAGTGAAAGTTTGAATAACATAAAATACAATAAATAAAATTCAAAGAATGAATAAAATGTAAAGAGGGAGGAGTATTTGATGTTTTAGAAGAGAATTAGGTTTTATTTTGAGGCTATATTGGTAAAATATAGGTCTGTTCCACCTTGTTCCATGGTTGGGGGTGGAACACCCACTTTGGTCCACTCTGTTCCACACAAAGGTTCTGCCAAAACGTGGAACAGTGATCCCTGTTTTGTTTTGTTCTGTCCAGTTTACCAAACACACCCTTAATGTCTTAAGTTCAGTTGTTAACTACATTCCTCTAGTGTAGGTGAAAGATACAGGAATGGGAATCAGCCAACAAGATATTCCTAAGCTGTTCACGAGATTTGCAGAAAGTCAATCACCAGCATCTAGAAATCCAGGTGGCAATGGACTTGGCCTTGCCATTTGTAAAAGGTAATTGTGTTCTTTTATCTTCTGCACTTCGGGTTTTAATTTCTGTGTTATGAAACTAAGTAATTTTGGGTCTGTCTTGAATTCATGCAGATTCGTAAATCTTATGGAAGGTAATATATGGATTGAAAGTGAAGGCCTTGGCAAGGGATCTACTGCAGTCTTTTATGTCAAACTTGGATTTCCCGCACGTTTTAATGAATCCCGACACCCTCATATGAGAGTTCCAGCAAAAATTGGGCAGACAAATTTTTCGGGATTGAAAGTTTTAGTCATCGATGATAATGGGTTAGTGATGTCTGGAGGGTTTTGTCAGTACCCTTTCAATTTTGATACTAAGCTTAGTTGACTTGAATGTCCAAGGAAATAATGTCATGTGTGCTTATATGTATACACACATACATACATATTTGCACACATATGTAGATACAGATAAATGAAGAAATAGTGTGGTTTGAGTTATATCCAACGAATGATAGTGTTTAAATGCTATCGGGATCCCAAAACATAGTCCCACCATGCAATTGTGCACGGCCTCAAATGCATATGTATATGTATATACTTATATACTTTAATAGAGTCGGTTTAGGGAAAACCGCAAAAAAATGAAAAACTGAGGAACACCCTAGTAACCTTTCATCCGAACAATATGCACATGTGCATACAAGTAATTTGTCCGGTATGCACATGTGCATACAAGTAATTTGTCCGGTATGCACATGTGCATAACATGCATTAGTGCATAAATTCCAAGAAACAGCTTCAATTATATGTATGCAAATGTGCATACCTTCCAGATGAATGGTTACCAGGTTGTTTCTCAATTTTTCATTTTTTTGCATTTTCACGTGAACCTGACCCTACACTAAAGTATATATGTATATACTTTTTGGGCTACCAGTCTTTTTGCACACACCTTTTGCAAGCTAGGGGTCTTTACGGAAACAACTACTCTACTCTCCGGGTGTGAATACGTCTCACCCCTTCCAGACCCCACCTCTGAGTGGGATATGTTGGGCTCATTTGATTTGAATCCTGAAAAGTGGTCCCACTGTGCAATTATGCATTGTCAAACCCCGGCCGTTTGCCCAATACAACATAAAAAATCATAGGTCGCCAGCTCGAGTTTCTTCATGAGGATTTTTCTTCTTGTTATCTTCAGGACCCAATGGGATTATTATTTTATCTTGGATCTTTGATGCATGTTTCATGTTATGCAGGGTTAGCCGAACCGCAACCGAGGGACTTCTCGTGCACCTTGGTTGTGATGTAACAATGGTTAGCTCAGGCGAAGAATGCTTACAAGCCATCACCAAAGAACACAGGGTTGTCATCATGGATGTCTCTTTACCTCCTGCAGACAGCTACAATGTTGCAAGATCCATACACGAAATGTTCCCAAAACGCCATGAAAAGCCGCTCATAGTAGCGCTTACCGCCAACACAGATAAGACAACAAAGGAAAGCCTCTTAAGAATGGGAATGGATGGAGTTGTGCTTAAACCTGTTTCAGTGGAGAAGATGAGAATTGCTTTATTTGAGCTTTTAGAGCATAAAAAGGGTCTATTTGAAGCATAACACCATGAATAAATAGTCTGACACCAAAAGGGCAAGAGGATTTCAGTTGGTTGTAGTTGTACATATTGCTGCTTTTGTAGTATATTGCTATGTGTTGATGTGATACAAGATGGTACCCATTTTGTTGCATAGTAATTGCTTCAAGAAACACTTTGATTGTATCATTTCATGGCACTTGATTTGTCTTTACACTATATTATAATTCATCCCCCTTGTTTCGGTTTGGTTGATTTATATATAGATAAAGCTGTCTGTGTAGATTAGTATGTTAGTGTAGATTTAGAATGTTGTTGTTTTGGAGGGGAGGGGGAGGGGGTTCTTTCGTCAATAGCTTATTGAATAAGGTCTGAGTTCTATTGAGCTCATTGAGCTGCTAACAAACAGGGTCTTGGGGGCCGTTTACTAAATGCTTATTTGGTAAGTGCTTACCGGATAAATTTCCTCATCGAATGAACATGACAAGGGTCAAAAATCTAATCGGGTAAGAGCAATAAGAATGATGGAGAGTCTTACCCGATAGGTGAAGATGACGACCCTTATCCAAGTAAGCTTTTACCGAATAAATTGTTATATTCAATACGTTTTGATGCACTAAAATCTTAAACATCAAAATAAATTATAGTGTTTTTGAATTACAAACCACCACCTCACTTTCCATAATTGTTTGGAGCCTTGGGTGGGTCCTCCCCATAATAATGACAAGATATTAAAATAATTCAATTTTTATGATTAAATTCCCCAACCCCAACTCCAACCTCATTGCACAACAAAAAGGTCCACATCTTCTTGACCCAATTTAGAAAGTTATATATGTTCAAATAATAATGCATAAAACAAAAGGATGTACATCAAAATCAATCTTGTAATATGTAAATTTAATTTATTTTCGGGATTTTTATCGATGAAAACGAGACACGATTAGATATAAACGGAAACTAGAACATGGGTCGATATTACAGGGTTAAACATCAAGGAGAGTTCGTAAAGCCAAGAAACGAGCTTTCTCTATCTCCAGTTAAGTCGTCTACAATTAAGAGTTGCGCTAATCGGTTAGGATAATAGTACGTATACACAAACAACACGCACGCGCACACACACACACATTATCAACTTCGATCCCTGTTGCTTCTTCCGGATTTCCGCCTCTTGGCTGCATTGATGAACTCCATTATCGCTTCCATTTCGCTCACTTTCTGTGGCACGGAAAATGCAACGATCAATGTTTTGCTAAAAAGTCGGTATATAACATAACCAACTTTATAAGGCGTCAAATATGTTTAAAGAAAGGGACAAGAGTTGCCTAGAGATGGCTAATAGATGAATGTGGTCCCAGAAAATGGCTATTTCAGTTAATTTCCGTCGTAATCAAGACACTTTATTTCAAAAATGTCTTATGTAAAAGTTATTAGGACACTTTATTTTAAAAATGTCGTAAAAAACTTGTTAAGATGTCCAAATACATCCTATTGTAGCACAATTACATTCTATACTTAAAGTCTCGTAAAACAGTTTATTAAGCCATTTAGACATTTGACGTCCTACAAAGCCGATTCTGTTGCAAGGTGTGCAAAGTTCGAAAGAGCATGAAGCACGAGAGACGGACCTGGGAAGCAAAATGTTTGTGAACCGCGTTAACCAGCTGTTCCTTTGTCGGATTAGCGTGAATGTTCCCCTAAACGGACAAGAATTGCGATTCAAAATAATCGTTACAAAACAAGATAAATGGGTGTGCGTTTTGATAATCGTATAAACAAAACTTACGAGATTAAAAGTACTGTAATATCGCCACAGCGTGTTCGTTCCCAGCTTCGAAAAGTTCACTTTCTGCTCATCCACAAAAAGTCATCAAGAAATAGAATATATCAAGATTTTAACCAACTTTACGGTATGATTCCAACTTACGGGATAACAGATTTCTCTGCAATTGTTACGATTAGCAGATTTCATCGATGGAGACGGACCCCACGGTCTCGTGTAACGAACTCTCGGCTTGTTCAGTTTGCTAAACTCTGTAGCAGTGGCTGCCACCGAAAAAAAGAAGAAACCAACTTCAAATTGTTTGAATGGAATTGCATTTGACAATTTATGGGATTTTCGGGGATTTTATCATGTAACGAAAAGGGTGTATACTTACGAAACTCGTTAACATCGGAGCCGCTGCTTGAAATATCGAATTCGTACTCATCGTCTTCTTCATGACCAGTCGGGGGTTCAAGAACACTCAAAGCATTCCTTTGCAGCTTCACTTCAACTCCGTTTTTCAGAACCTAGCAACAGTTGGAAATTCGACAGAATGGACAAATTCGTCATTTTGCCAAAAGAAAAGGTTCCGAATTCGATGTCACATCGATATTTCCATAAAGGAAATTGTTGCAGAATTTATCGGCATAACGGGTATAAAACCCAAAATCTTGATAAAAAGCATTTCACTTTCATGATGCCCCATTTCAAGTATGGGGTTCTACAATGACAAAATAAAAGAATCTTATCCACCATAATTTTTTCAAGTGGTGACAATGTTTGACTATAAAAAAACGAAGCCCAAATTGTTTTAGAAACATAATAAGCCTGAAATTAATAGCTAAAAACTAAGAAAATATACAAATGGGATTCGAACCCACGTCTAAAAAGGGAGAAAAGACCCTACAAACCAACTCTATCAAGAGAAACTCGCGGTATTACTGTAGTTTCAAGAAATATATGGTGGCACCCAGTGGCACCTTTCACCACCTTAAAATGTTTTATACTACGATGGACGGACAAAGTGGTGGCCCATGACCACCATTTGCACCTCGGAGGGTCCGCCACCGTGGCAACGGGGCGAATAAGTCATTTTAGCTTGAAACAAGAAAAGGGAAAGTTGCAATCTTTATGACACCAAATTAAAAAAATGAAGCATAGAACCCAAAATCTCAAGAAAGCATTTCACTTTCATGATACCACATTTGATTATATCTAGTGTCACCACTACTACTAACAACATTATTTGAACGAAATCGACCCACGTCGGTCCCATCTACAATCTTAATCATTTTGGCATGCTATTTTCCCCCTTTTCTCCTTAATCAGTGTGACCAAAAGATTCAAAGCAACAAAGGGTATATGTATTTGAAATCAAAAGCAAGAAAAAGGATAAGGGAATACCAGCCAATGCCAGCCACCGAGGCCGACAGCCTTCTTCACGACGCCTTGAAGACCCACCAAAACAGATTTTGTTCGGTTGTTTCCGGTCACAATAACTTTGGTATGCCTAGGAAGAACAGAAAGCTCTTCGTCCCCACTTTCTTCACGAAAAGGGGAGAAAACCCGAGAAGAATATAGCTCCGGCTCCAGCATTCCTCTTAATTTCCGACAATTATAGATCTTTATCGAAATCTTTAGAAGTCCAATACAGTGATCTAAAGTAAACCCAAGATTTTGCTAAGCTGCATCCAATACCCTTTTCTAATCCAACCCATTGAGCAAGAAGCTGAATGTACCCAGAAAAGAAAATTGTTCAATTAGATAAACAAACATCACCCCAGAAAAGAAAATTGTTCAATTAGATAAACAAACATCACCCACTTCAAATCCCTGATCAAAAAACCAAAACTTTGTCATATGAAACCCTAAAAAACAGTGTTTTCAATTCAAGATTCCTACTTTGGGTTGAATTATGCACTTCTTGATATAATCTCCTATGGGACTCAAAGTTATACAAGAATTTAAACCCTTTTATTAGATAAACAAACATCACCCACTCCAAATCCCTGATCAAAAAACCAAAATTTTATCATTGGAAACCCTAAAAACCACTGTTATGATTTCAAGATTCGTATTTTTGGTTGAATTATTCATTTCTTGATAAAATCGCAAATGGGACTCAAAGTTATACAAGAATTTAAACCCTTTTAAGGATTTTGATCCAACTTGAAATTATGAGAAGAAAAGAAGGGGGGAGTGAGTGTGTGTGTGTGTGTGTGTTCTTAACTACTTCAGTTTAAAATTTAAATCTTCAAAATCTTACACGAAATCTTTAAGAGAATGTTGAATGCAAAATGACCCACAAAGTCATTGGATCTCTCTATCAATCACGGGTTCAATTTGAAAACAATAAATGAATCAAAATGAGTGCAAATAGAGTAAATATATAATCACACGTAGCATTTCGAACCCCAATTTTTTACCATTCGGATCTTTAAATCTTTTAAAGTTTAAGAAACAGAAATCTTTTACCCAATTTTAAACAATCAAATCATTCCTGAAAAAATTGAACTAAATCCCTAATCAATTTCACTCAATTTAGAAATTATCCATATGTAAAACAAGAAACCCTATTCAATCATATGAATTCAACCCAAAAATATCACTAAAAACATACATTAAAACAAAACCCATATGTATAAATCCACTATTTGATTAAAATTCCCAACTCGATTCAAAAGATCAATGATTAAGCTTGATGGGTAATGTAAAATGCAATATAATTACATCAAATAAACATTAATCAAAGCTTCAAACACATAATCACATGACTAAAATCTCAAATAGAACTTTCAATTTCGCAAAACAGATAATTAGCTACTGACAAAAGCTTAAATGCATTGAAAATAGACCACAATTTTTGGGAACTCATTACCTCATACAACACTGAATTTGAGCAGAGCCATAAAAAGCAAGAAGTGGTTAGTTTGAACTTTGAAACAGATGAAGCAAGGGTTTTGATGGGATAAATAATTCGAAATTTGAGGTCAGATTTGAATGAAAAAATTGGGAAATTTTTTGCGGGGTTTTCGGGAAGAGAAATGTATCAAGTTTTGAGGGAGATTTTGCGTGTTTGATGATGGGAAAATTGTTAATCAATCAGGATTCTTTCTTGTTGGAATATACAGAGCACATAAGGGGAGAGAGAGAGAGAGTATAGATACAATATACACACACTAAATGCTTACCAACTGCCATTGGAAACGACCTGCAAATGAATAAGACACACGCACACTGTGTACGGTCAATCAGACACACAATTTTGCTTTTGGGTTAACTGGTTTAACCGGCTATCACCGGTTTCATACTATAGCCCAGTTTGATCTTTTTAGCTCGGCTGGGCTCGGCTGTACTTTTGTCTTCTTCTCAATTTGAAATTTGAAATTCGTTTGCTCCCTTTGGAAACACACTTGCATGAATATTCTTAATTAATAAAAAAAAATTATTACATGAAAAATATACAGAAATTAGCTATGAATACTACAATTATCCTTATACGAATTTTAAATAGTTAATTATTATATAAACCAGATAATGTACAAATTTAGAGATGACTAAACAAATCAGGTCAGGTCCAGCTTGGTACTAAGCAAAGGATTATGAACTGTCCGACAGTCTGTAACAGATTACGATTTTTACATAAATTCACGGTTTCCCCCAAGACTGCTTACGTCATCAGGTTTGGTTATACATAGACCCAATTATTGATCACCTCTATTCGAAATAGCACATTACATGGAAGATTTTCAGATACAAACATCAACAACAATTTCACATGTTAAAAGTATTGTCATTGTAAAGAAACAAAAATTGTCGAGCTTTTCTAATGCATCTATCCAAGGGGAGCATCTGGCAGGTTTGGATGGCATGGAGTAAAACCCGATAAGGTTTCGGGGTTGGGTAAAGAGACCCAACCATTATGATTTTGTGGTGGGATTTGTTCAAGTTTCGATGGAGTTCAGACATATTTGTGTTCAGACAGCTTGCGTTATTTCTTATATAGTTATATGGCAGAAAATGATGCTTTGTTGTGGTGATTGGATGAAAAAGAAATCAACTAATAAATCCATATGTAATTAACAATCACTAATCAGATCTAAATGGGTTTAGCTTTTCAACGGGTTTTGGTGGATGGTACGTAAACCCACAACACGGAACCTACAATCCTACATAAATTTCGATTTTCAATTTTCGGGTTTTGTAAATAATCGGGTATCTGTTTTTTCAAAAATCTCAACTCAAGTTAGACGGGTTCATCAGGTTAAGTCGGGTTTTACACAACCATACATCGATCTATCGAGTTAGAATTGGTCGAGTTATAGGAGACAATGGAAGGAGAATAAATTGAACCCAACCCAACTCGATAAACCCGATGTCTTTCTAAACTACGGATGTAATGTGATTATTAATTATTTGATTAATATATATACATTAGACATTACCTTGGCCCGTAATCAATTATATTCAAAATCAAATTACAAAGTTCAATTGTAATTTTACTTTCTTATTTGAATGAACTTTCAAATTTTTTTTGAGTTTGTCAGCCTTTATTATATGTTTCCATTTTGATTTTACTTCGTTTAAACAAAACGTTTAACTGTATTGTAAACCAATGTACCAAAGTTGTAACTCAATCAGTTCAACCCTTAAGGTTTGTGTTAGGTTGAGATTTTTCAAAACGCAAATATTGGGTTCGGGTTGTTCAAATGACTTCTACCCAACCGATATGCGTTGTAATAAATGGAATATTATGTTAAATATTAGTCGATAGAATTCCTTATTCTTTTTTTATAATTTAGAATATTTTACGAATTTGACCTTTTTATTTGGGGAAAATGATGAAAATAACCACTTTATACAACCCTCTTACACAAGATAACCAGTTTTTAGGGTTTTACAAAACTAACCACACGGATCTCCCCCGCGGGCGATCCGTACTAGTGCGGGGCGATCTGGCCTTTTTCTTAGAAAAAAATTTTAAAATTTCTTTTTTTCCACTTAGGGCGAGCCACGTCATATGATCGCCCCCGGGGGCGATACAGGTTTTTTTTTATTTTTTTATTTTTTTAAACCAATTTCACTATAAATATCAACCTCATATTTCATAATTTTTCACACATTCCCTTTCATTTTTCTTCTCATATATTATACTCTCACAACCTTTAACCCATTAAACACAATCAATAATCACAAAACATGAAATCACCTCAAAGTGATGATTTTTGTGTGTATCTTCGAAGTGGTGGTTAAAGCCTGTACACACATATACGTTAAAAATACGTACGTAAAACGTATGTGAATATACGTAAATATGCGTACATGTTAAAACCCGTATGCATATATATGTTAAAATACAAATTTTTAATTTTTGTACTCTTTATATCGCTTTTTTTTACGTAATGCATCTCTCTCTATATATCTCTCTCTCTCTCTCTATATATATATATATATGTTACCGCAATTTATATCGTTTTTTTTTACGTTATGCATCTCTCTCTATATCTCTATATATATATATATGTTACCGCAATTTATATCATTTTTTTTTACGTTATGCATCTCTCTCTCTCTCTCTATATATATACATATATACGTTACCGCAAGTTATATCGTTTTTTTTACGTTATGCATCTCTATATATATATATATATATATATATACGTTACCGCAATTTATATTGTTTTTTTTACATTATGCATCTCTCTCTCTGTATATGTATATATATATATATATATGTTACCGCAATTTATATCGTTTTTTATGTAAATGTAAGTAGGTATATACATACGTACACATATACGTGAAGATACGTAAATATGCGTACGAGTTTTAACCCGTACACATATATACGTATAAAATACGTACGTAAAACGTACGTGAAGATACGTAAATATGCGTATGGGTTAAAACATGTACGCATATATACGTTAAAAATACGTACGTAAAACGTACGTGAATATGCGTAAAGGAAAGGTGTGAAAAATTATGAAATAGAAGGTTGATATTTATAGTGAAATTGGTATTATAAAAAAATGAAAAAAATAATAAAAAAATACTTGAAGCCTGGATCGCCCCCGGGGGTGATCCGATGACGTGGCTCGCCCCAAGTGGAAAAAGAAAAATTAAAATTTTTTTCCTAAGAAAAAAGCCTGATCCCCCCCCCCCCCCCAAACAAAAACAAAACTAGTACGGATCGCCCCCGAATGAAATTCGTGTGGTTAATTTTATAAAACCCTTAAAAACTGATTATTTTATGTAAAAAGGTTATATAAAGTTGTTAGTTTTGTCATTTTTCCTTTTATTTTGGGTCAAATCGATGACAAAATATACGGATGGAGGGTGCCCACTGAGGAGTCCTTTCAACCCCAAATTGAAAATAATTGTATAATTACGGTTTTAGTCATAGGACACCATAAACTACTTTATGTTTATTTTTATATACATTTCTTTAAAAATAAATACATAAATACATGTAAATAATGCATTTAAAATTAATTTATTTAAGAGTAAACCACAAAATCTGGTCCCTCTAATTTATTAAAATATCGTTCATACAATTTTAAATTACAAGATAATCATTGTAATTTGTAAAAATGTTTGGATTTGATTTATTTTTGTATTTCATATTTTACCCAGTCATATTTCGATTTAGGAGGTGTTTGAGATTACTTATAAAAATAACTTATTGACTTATTCCGATTTAGCACCGGTAATAAACACTTTTAAGAATTTGGATAAACAACTTATAGTGATGTCAAACTGATAATAAGTAGTTTTTGAATAAATTAAATCATCATGACTTATAATAAGTTGATAAATATAAACTCTTAATAACATCATTTTTGATTGGATAAAGACAAAAGAAATATGAATGTCTTTTATTTAATTAATTATTGGCGAATAAAAATTAAATTTAAAACAAAATAAAATTGAAGATTCCTTTTTAGATTACAAGATCTCGAAGCAGTTTTAGTCCTACGGCCGCTATTCACCCACGTCACGTTATTATTTACGTCACCTCAATTAATAATAATCTATATATTTACATAATCTGTTGTACAAAGTCATTTTTTATAATTTTTAAATAAATAATCAAAAATTAAAATATCTAAAATAAATAGAGCTTTTATATTAGAAATTTTATTATTAATTATATTATTTAAATATTA
>NC_037542.1:17202023-17208232 GCF_001531365.2 Cynara cardunculus var. scolymus | reverse complement strand
ATAAATATTCTAATTAATAAAAATGCATGATATTAGTTATAAATAATATTCATGAATATTTAAGTAAATTTATTATCAATAATTATCCGACATTTGGATCTTAAAATATGTTCATAGATGAATTAATCCAACTCAATATCTTATTAAAAAAAATAGATCTTTTGAACAAGCCCGCTGATAAATATCCTTATCTACTTACTATTTCCGTTATCGTTATTGTTTAGTACTGACTGGATGATCTTTTGTTTGTGGGTAATTTCATAACTGCATAATTCTCACTGGATCATTTGATGCATTAACCCCACCAATTGCAGAGATAAATCTAGAGTCTTGGTTTTGGTCGGACCTATAAAAGATGCTGAAGATGCATATCTGTATTCAGGTGGGGTGGAGGTTTTCTTGAGATAGGGATCGAGTGTAGAAACTTGGTCATAACATGCGTTAATAAAGAGGGCAATCACAGGTTGTTCAATAATTTGTTTCTTGCATCTGTTTCGTTTATGCCATAAACATTAATATTTTCTTTTGGTGTTTTGAATTTAGGTGATGTTTCAAATGTTAGATTTCAGGTTATAATGTCAGTTTACAAAATTCGAATAATTAACAGTAGGGGTAAAAGCGAGAGGTTTTGTCGGAGCATAGGAGGGGAGGGGCATACAAATATATCCCTAATTTATTATTTATTATTTAATAGAAAATAAATATTTGGTGTAAAGAGACAGATGTATCCTTTATGTAACGGTTTAATGTAGGGGTGTACAAAAAAATGTTAACCCACGAAGCTCGTCCAACCCAATCCGCCAATTAAGAGGGTTGAAATTGGGTTGGGTCTAGCTTAACCTGCCGACCCGCCGCTAATATATAATTTTTATTTATATACAACGTGTTATGGCACATTACCACGTGCTTGTTACGACATGTTATGGTGCGTTACTACACGTTTTTTTAGTAAAATGTGGGGTTTTATGGTATATTACTTGAGTAATAACTGATAATTATGTACGGTGTCTAAGACTTAAATAAAGATAAAAAAGAAACTTAACAACTAAAAGCCTAAATAGTTAAATACTTACTCTCATTTAGTAGTATTTATCGTATTTAATCCCTCAATTTTATGTATACTATCAACCCGTTCAACATGTCCAACCCGTAAGTAGGGATGTGCAAAAAGTCATCTGATTCAATACCAACCGATCGGTTCAACTAAAATCAACCGATCATCATCGGATATCCAATTGTAATTGGACTAGATCAGATCATCATCGGTCGGTTCTTGGATGACAGTCCAATATCCAATAAAACAGAACCGATCCAATACAATGACCATCCAATTAATAACTATATATAATTATTAATATTTTACGATTTTGTTTTTTAATTAATATTTATATAATTGCTTTTTAATAACTTAAGAAAATATACAAATAATTGGTTGAGTATTGCATCGAAGGATTGGATGAATCAAATCAGATCCAATATATAACCAATAGTAACATCCAATGGATGAAACTGTCTGATCCAATAATCCACTGGATTTGGATCGGACCAAATGTCAAATGCTAATCGGATGACAAAATCCAACATCCAATTTTTAAACCGTCGTAATTGAGTTGGATTGTAAAAATATCTCAAACCGTACAAAACAATCCATATATACACATGGCTTAACGAACTTGAACTTGACAATCTCATCTTAAACAACCAACCTATTACCATTTTTTATTTAATTAATGCGTTTTAAATTAAATTAAAAATAAAATAAAAAAGGGTGGGTAAGCCAAAGGGAGAGAATAAAAAGAAGGACACGTGTGGGTTAGAAGACAGCTGTCGGGGGGAATTTATGAAAATAACCCCTCACTTTCTCTCTCTAAAAAACCTATCCGTGTTTCTCTCACTAAAAGTGACGGGAGAAGAAGAGAAGTGTTTCTGTTTCTGTTCCTTGTTCCTGTTCCCTTATATATTGTTTTTCTTAATTCAATCCTTTTTAATTCCCATTTGGAATCCGCTGCAGCTGGACCGCACACCCCCACTTCTCTTTTGCCCCCTCTACTTTCTCTACTTCACAATTTCACCCCATATACTTTTACTTCAATCATTTTTTTCACTTTAAATTAATATTTGTACCTTCAACTTTATAAGTAGAATTGTACAAAAGTAAGGCCGACAACAGGTAGGTAGGTAGGGCATCTTGTCTATTTAAAATAATGGATATGAAACTGGAAATCATACATGTGTGTGTTATTCTGTAACGGATAACAGGTAGTGAGTGGATAACGAAAAACTATTTCTTCATACACTATTCACTAAATTTTTCGGGTAAACTAGTTGTCAAAAATTAACATCCAATTGATGGTTGGATTAGATCGGTTTTGCTTTAAATTCATTTGATGTGAATGAACACCTCTATTTACAAATACAGTGTTTGAAATCACAGTTTCGATATTACCCTTTAATAACCATCCATAGTTTTCAAGATACACATGTTAATGACCTCGTCAAGTGTTTATCACGATGTCTACATTACGAAGCACATGAGATTGAAGAAACGTATACAAATTGAACTTGGTTTCAAGGTTTTCATAACACGATAAGTTTTTTTTACTGCATTCACGTTATTCGAAGATAATTAACGTTCACTATGATAGCCAACAGTCATAGTTATTGGCTCCAACGACATACACAATTGGTTCAAACTCGATTTGTACAATCAAAATACTTTGAATTCAAATCTTCGCATCTCTAATGAACAACATATCAACAAACAGTGGGTTTGATGTGGTACAATTATGAGGACTAATCAGCCATGTATTGAAAACGTATGGTTAAATATGTAAATTTAATATAGTTGAGGGACTTGCAGGAGAAAGAAAAGAAAAAGGCTACTTTCGAGATTTTTACGGGATTCAAAGAAGTAGGGGTGGGTCCCACTCCTAAACTCACTCCTCCATTTTCTTTCGTCTTCTTTTTTTCCCCAATTATTTCCCTCCAAATATGTACTCTTTTGGCGCCAAATTTTTTTTCACGATATAAAATAAAATAAAATGAAAATAATTTTTAATTTTTTTATTACATATAATTTATATTCTAAAATTCATATTTTATAACATAATTTTGATGATTATTGATTGTTTATGATGGGAAACTTCGGCATAATCAATCTGAATTTGAATGATGAGATTAACAGTTGTGTTTCAGTCAGTTGAGAGATTTAATCTGTCAACGATCCAGTCAACGGGTGGCAAATCTGTACGAAACCAAACCAATGAGTATGTATATTAATCTGTCCAATTACAATCAGTTATTAGTTTCGAATTAAATATGCAAACTTGGTTGGTGCACAATATTAGAAGTCGCTATCATGGTAGTACCATGATACCGACTTATTTAGTTTGTTCATTAGTTTTAAATTTGAAATAACAAGAAGTTTTTATATATGTAACTTGAAGTTGGTACAGAACCAGTACCAACAAAAAAAAGTTGATACCGAATACAGTTGGATAATACACAGAATATGATTTTATGTATCAATTATAATTAGTTGGTACACTGTATTAAAGAAAAATATGTGATAGCGTACCAAGCCCACCTTTACTACAGTTGCAACTTGCCATAAAATTGACATGGGGGATCGCCCATTTCCAAAGAATGCAGGATAGTTCGATGGGTATTGATGACGAATGGTTGCAATCGGAGTTGAAATAAATACCCAACACAAGTAGGCCATGGTATATGTACGATATGTCGTTGTATCAGATAGTATTTAATTCTTAGTAAGTTTCGTTTATGTTATATGCTGCTCGATTATTAAACTCTAATTACAGATAAATTACCTGTGACATATCCGTTCAGATTTGAAAAATGTACAGAAACGATATGGGTTTGGTAAAGGGGGAACAAGGAGATGATACACGTGGCAAAAAATGGTCCCATATATTTATACTTTTGGTATTTTAAGCAATTTTAGAGAGAACAACGATAAAAAGAAATAGCGTAAATGGTCCCCTTCTGTTTGGTTTCAAACTAGGTTTAGGCGTTAGCCATCGGACTTAACACTACATTGATAAATATCATTCAGACAATGCGGAAATATGGTTATGCCATCACTATGTAAAAAGTACGTTCGTATTTATTATTGAGTTTAAAGAACTGTTTTCGACCATAATGAAGCCATTGATTACACACAGGATGTCGGTTTTGCAGATGGGACACCACTGAGATGATGAGAATTGGTGTTTCACATAGTAATTGAAGTCTTTGATTTCGTTTGGCCAAAGTACACAATTAGGTGTATGAAGTGTGATTCTGTTATTTTATACCTTAACTTTGATTTATAAACATGATACATTTAGCATCCCCGATAGATTCTCTAAAATCAAGATTTTAGTATTTTTTTTTTCCTAACAGTAACAGGTTCTCTAAAATGGAGAAAGTAGGAAAAATGATGAAAGTAACTGATTATTTAAAAAAGATAAATAATTTTTTATTTGGATATCTCTCAAAAAAGGATTTTTCTTTAGGAAAAAGGAATGATTTTTATTATTATCAATACAAATGAGAATATCTAAAATTAAATGTTTAGAACAGAGAAATAATGTTTTACTTGTATAATGAATATTGTAATGTTCAAAATGGAGAAGCTGTTGCAGATAAATGTATTTTTCTTTTAGAGATATTAAGATTTTATTCTCCATTTTGAAAAATCTGTTGGAGATACTTTTAATGTATCATTTTAAGGAGAAGGTGGCACAAAAAAAACAACCTAAAACATGGTGTGACAAACGAAAATATCTGATATATAAGAACATTTCTAACAGGTATATTGTATTTTATTTTTCTTTTTTTCAAATATTAACATTTCTTTGGCGTAGCTGGTAGAACAAACTTTTTCCAGAATTTCAAAATTTTTAAAATAACATAGCTGTTGGAGTCTTGAAGAAGCTTTTAGATTTAAAAAAAAAAAAGAGAGCAGTTATTTTTAAATAAAAAACTATAGTTAATGAACATAAAACTATTCATCTACCCAATAATATAATAAACGTATGACCGTATGAATATGACATAAAATAAAACTCTAGAGGTTATTTGGCGGTTGCTGAATGGTTTGGTGCAAAATGATTAAGTGGTCAGAATTACTAAGAAACTCTTATAATATACTGCAAAATTGAAATATGGTTGTTTGGTAATTGTTCAGAAAGAAATTAACGCACTGAATGATTCAGAGAGACCCAAGATAAAAAATCATTCATAAAGTTTTAGAACCATTAAGAGACGGACTTTTTTCGCTAAACAAGATTCACCTATTAACCATTTAAAGATTGTCTTTTAATGAAACTATTAAAAGATAAACAAACAACCCCTAATTGTTTTGTTTTGTCAATTTTGATAGTGACGTTACAAAATTATATGATTTATTTTTTGACATCAATTTATTTTACAATTGTACTTTGATCGTTAACTTCATTGAATATAATATATCTCATAATTTTAAAAATTAAAAAAAAAACGATTATGGGCCGGCTACGGGCTCTAAATGGGCATTATGGGCCGTCTATGGAAAAATGCTAAAGAGTTATGACGCAAATATAATTAAGAGTAAATTACGTTTTCGTTTTTATATCTATATTATCTTATAAAACATTTGGCTAAAACTCTTAAAAATTCTTAAAACTCTTAAAACTCTCAAAAACTCTTAAACTCGTTCATCCCTATCCGATTTCATCCCATATCTGAATTCGTGTAACTAACTGCAGATAAATACAATCAAATACAAGATAAAAATCTCATTTTAAATATAAAAAATCTAAAATATAATTAGTATAATCATTAAATTCTAACAGAATACTTAACTATTAACTTTATAAAATTTATAATATTAAACCAAAAATAAATTATTTTATTATTAAACTTAAATTAAATTATATAAAAATATATATATTCTATATTATAAATCATTTGACAAAAACTCTTAAAACCACTTTTTATGCGTAAAATACCGTTTAGTAATGCATATTACATAAAACTCAAGATTACAAGTAAATTGTGCGTATGTACAACTTATTAAAGCTTCATATTTGAATTTGTGTAACTAACTGCAGATAAACACAATCAAATATAGGATAAACATCTCATTTTAAATATAAAAAATCTAAAATATAATTAGGATAATCATTGAGTTCTAACAGAATATTTAATTATTATTTTTATAAAAT
>NC_037542.1:17188138-17200848 GCF_001531365.2 Cynara cardunculus var. scolymus | reverse complement strand
AACAAAATAATTAATTATTATATTTATAAGAAAATTATGTTATTAAACCAAATATAAATTACTTCGTTATTGTACCTAAATTAAATTATAATAAAAAATTGAATTAAAAAATTACACAAAAAATGAGAAATTTCAAATAGTTAATTTGATATGAATATCGATATATTTTTGTTATGCATAAAGTATTGTATATTGATGCATATTGCTTAAAATTCAAGATTACAAGTAATTATGCATAAGTACAACTTATTAAAGCTCGATTTTTTAATTCGAATAAATAACTACGGATAAACATAATCAAATAGAGAATGAACATCTCATTTTAAAATATAAAAAATCTAAAATATAATTAGAATAATTATCGAGTTTCAACAAAATAAATAATTATTATCTTTATAAAAAAATTATATTGTTAAACCAAATACAAAATTACTTCGTTATTGTACATAAATTAAATTATAAAAATTTTAATTAAAAAATTACACAAAAAAATGAGGAATTTCAAATAGTTAATTTGATACTAATATCGATATATTTTTGTCAAATTTTTATGGTATCTTCAAACATGTATTTTATTCAAAAATAAAAACATCATCGTTTTCTCAAAATAACACAAAATCATATTATAACATCAGCTGAGATAAAAAATAAAATGAAATATTAAACTGATGATGTATCTCGCTGCATTGCGCGAGTACACTTCTAATGCTCCTTAAAATTGATATTTTTGTCTTTGTATTTTTGGATTATAATTTTTATTCTTATAGTTTATAATTTATTGTTTTTTTTAAAGGGTCCTAAACTATGCTTTAAATAATTTTAGCAGATTGTGACTGCAACAAATCAACCCTGATAAACTCAGTGGCTACAATTGTTGTATACGTATGAAAATGAATCTTTACAACTTATTTTTGTTTTCATCCTTAAAATTTACAAGTCATTGTTGTTCTTCGTTCCCATGCTTAAAGATAGGAATTAGTCTTAGGAACGAGAATAACAATAAGTTGCAAGCTACTGAGACGTGAACCGCTATTTCAAAACTACAGAGATATAAGTTGTAAAACATTAACAAACTATAGAAACGAGAAATTTAATTTAGGGCCGTTTACTTAAATGTTTACCCGAAAAAACGCTTAATATTAAGAGTCAACACTATAATTTACTTTATCGGGTAAGATTGTAGTACATCAAAACCTATCTTATACAACGATTTACCTGGTAAGCGCTTACCCGGGTAAGAGTCGTCACCCTCACTTACCGGGTAAGACTCTTCATCCTTATCATCGCTCTTACCAGGTAAGATTCTTTGCTCTTGTCATATTCATTCGGTAAAGAAAATTGCTCAGTAAGTACTTACCGGGTAAACGTTTAGTAAACGGCCCCTTACTCTATGATTAAATGTAAAAATATAAAAATTTACAGCAGTTATAAAGAATATAAAATTATATGTAAATTGATTTCAGATGTTAATGTGACCAGTACAAAATTTGAAAGAACAATGACGTTTTGGTTCATATAGAGGAATAAAAATGGAAATGCAAATGAAATTGATATGAAATAAAAACAGAAATGAATTTCATTTCACTGGGTTAGTGATGAATGAGCTCATTACATTGTAAAACCAAACAGTTTCTTTTATTTTCAATTTTATCAATTATTGCTTGATATATTTAACCAAACACCTTTAAAAAAATTATAAATTGAAATACGAGATTATGTTGAGTTAACAGATAACATGGATGTTCGTTTGATCTATAGAACAAACCGTAAAAAAAGTACATATCTTCAAATATTCTATGTAATAAATGAAATTTAGTAAATCAACGGTCACATTCAGAATAAAACTGTAAAAAAAATGAAAACTAAGGAACATTATAGTACAAATTTATATGTACAATATGTACATGTACATACAAGTAATTTTTTTCTCTGGGGTTGTTTGGTAGTTGCTGAATGGTTTGATGCAGAATAATTAAGTGGTCAGAATGATTAAGAGGCTTTCATGATATAGTGCAAAATGAAATATAATTGTTTACAATGAAATTATGACGCTTAATGGTTTAGAAAGGTCCATGATACAAAATCATTCTGAGGGTTTTAGAATCATTAAGAGACGAATTTTTTTTTGTCAAAGAAGATTCACCTCTTAAGGATTCAGAGGTTGACTCTTAATGAAACTTTTAAAAGGTAAACAAACAACCCTTCTATGTACATGTATGCAACATGCACATGTGTATAAAAATCATAAATATCTTCAATTACTTATATAAATATGTATATATTATAGTAGATGAATGATTATTAGAGTATTTCTTAATATTCTATTTATTGAAGAGTTTTCCTTTTAAATTCGATCTAAATACGAGATTAATAAAAAAAAAACCTATATTTATAATTTATTCTAAAAATAAAAACTTATTTAAAAGATGAAAACCAAGCACAAGGTGGGACCCACAGAAGCGCGTGGATATTGAGTTTGTTAAAAGTCCGTCACCAACCTAGCTTTGATTTTTCTCCTATCGAGAGAATTTTACACGTGTCACCACCACATACGATGGGCATCCACGTATCTATACTCTTTAAAGAGTAAATTATGATTTTAATCCCTGTGGTTTTTAGTTATTTATTATTATTTTTTAATAAAAAACCAAAAAATATTTTGAAATTAATCAAAAACATTGAAAAAAATCTTTTAAAATCGTAAAAAAGACAAAAATATCCTTTAAGAACGATGAAATTATACTAAAAACACATCAAATGACTTTAGAAGCCTTTAATTTATTTTAAAAGTACGAAATGTAAAATCTTGAATCCGTAGGGACTAAAAACGTAACTTACTCTCTCTAAAACTCCCAAATAAAATATTATTTTTTCCCCCTGATTTTTGTATTTAATTTTATTTTTTCAAATTCAACAAAAGTCGTTGATCACCACCATTCGTCTCTCTCGCTGTACCGAAACTACACGCCTCCATTCAATCTCCAAACAACCCAATTCAATCTCTCAAGGTACGAAACCATATGATTTATGAAGTTTTTTACTCTATGTGTTTTGACGTTCTTCAATTTGGGACCTCGATTTGTTTTTGAAGTTTCATGGTGTAATAGAGGATATGATTTGATTTTGAGCTAGTGGTTGCTTTGTTTGATTGCAGCACTGAATTTATTTTAGGGTTTGTGTTTGGTTTTGATGATTGGTTGTGTTTATATGGTATATTATTGTGAAGGGTTTACGATTTTGCATTGAGTTGGTATGTATTGTGGTTGACCTCTGTCGATTCCAATGATCATGTTTTGTGAAGCTAACTGAACTGAAACTAATAGATGATAAATCGAATCGGGTGTCGATTTGATAATTGATAGCTTAACAGTTTGAATCCTCATCTTGAAATTTTCCTGCATAATATAATTTTGTTTTTTATGTTTCCACTTTCATGATCTTTGTTATGCTTTGAGGACTAAGCTTGGTTTGGTTAGTTTTCCGTTAATCCTGTATAGATAAAATTATTTGTGTAGGAATCTGTTTGTATAGATTGGAAATATTTTTGTTTGAAAGGTTTTTTCATAGATGGAAAGAGGGTGTTTCTTTTTAACTGGGATGAGCAAGTTTGGAAAAAACTTGATTTTCTGCATAAAGTTGAGAAAGCTCCCCCTAGAAACATAGTGAATAAGTCACTTTCTATATCATTAAGTCATTATCAAACAGTCATGAATAAACTGTAAGGGCTTGTTTGTTAACAACTTAACAAGCTTAACAAGACATAGCTTGTTCGGTCAGCTATACATGATTGTTTGATAGTGGATTAATGATATAAAAAGTGGCTTATTCAGTAAGCTTTTAAGATAGAGATTTATGCAGAAAACCAACTTTTTGCAAACTTCTCCCTCCCAAGAAAAAACACGCTCCTTTCATCTATAAAAAACCCTCCAATTTTTTTCCCCAATCTATGCATACATAACTTATGGGAAACCAACCAAATAACCCCCAAGTCTCATTAAGCTCATTATGCTGCTAAAAAACAGGCCTTAAAGTAATGCAACTCTTCATGAACCTTTGCTGATTTAGATTTTATGTACTCTTGCTTTTCACTTGATCTTTTTCCTCTTTTCTTGCAACTGTTCAAGAATTTGAAATAGCTTGGCCTTGCGGTTTTTAAGATGGTACCCTATAAAGTATTATAGTTATATTTTCTTTTGCAAAATAAAGGGCGAGCCTCGGAGCAACCAGCACGGTTAATCCTCTATCTTCAGAAGGTCATGTCTCCCAAGTCAACACATCTTTGCACAATGCTATTCGAAGACTATATAATAAGTTCGCTCTCACTACTCACAACACAAAGGGAGGGTTGGTGCCAATGTCATTCTTTTCTCTTTTGATACAGTTATATGTTTGTAAGATGGTTTAGGCCAAGTAATTTTCTGATTCTGCTTGCTATTTTGTTCTTGAATCTTGATATCATAGTTGATTTCATGGTCATTCTTCTTGTTTCATGCAATTTTGTCTATGTGACCTTTGCTTTCATGGGATTTCTCGACTTCTGCTTATGATACATGTTTTCCTTTGCTAGAGAACAGAAAGCGATGAGACCATTGTATATAGCTTTATAAAATACAAAAGTGAGAAAAAATGGGAGGCTGCTGCTGCTGTTCTTCAAACCGAGTAGAATGGAACGAGCAATCCCGATTGCATCATGTTAGTGAATTCTTTTATGTTGTACCTCGGTCCTTGCTATTCAATTTTTTTGGGTGCTGCCACACTAATGGCTTTTTTGTGCCATTTGAAGCTTGACATTTTTCCTAATAGCACAATTCAATGCATGCTGCATAATATGTTATTCAATACTCAACTTGGGAATCTTATAAGCAAGTTTCATTGATATTCACATGTGAATAAATAAAGGAGACGCCTAGCACAATTCAATGCATGCTGCATAATATGACATTAGTTATCCACATAACTACTCAACTTGGGGATCTTATAAGTAAGTTCCATTGATATTCGCATGTGAATAAAAAAAGAAAAACGAGATGCCTAAAGTATTTTTATGGCGCTTTCAACCACGAGAAGTTCCTCTACTTGGCATCCTTATTTGTTATTCTGTGTCTCTTCTATTACGAGTGTCATTCAATCATCTGCTTAGATTTTTTTCTCAGTTTAACCAATTCCATACTGAATTTTCCATTTTTGTAGTATCCAGCAGTATCAGAGGAACGACAGCCTTTCCCTACAGGGCTTTTAGTTGATACAAATCTGGATACTAGTATACCAGACACTTACAGGTACCCACCTGCACCTCTACCGTATGATGCAAATGTTGGCAATCCTCAAAGTCCACTTAACAGTCGAGAAGGCTCTGCCAATAAGTGTGGTGCACATGTGCAAGCAAATAATTCTGATCCTGTCGGAGAAATAAAGATTAGTGGGGAAAATGGTGCTCACGAAGCCATGAAATCCAATGGCGAAGAGGGAACCAAAATTGAACTTGTTGCACCAAAAGAAGTTGATACCGAGCTTGAGAATTCTGGCGAACTCAAGAAGTCAAGTGCACCTTTCGTAGCTCCAGAGGAGTGTCCCACCTGTCTTGAAGGTTAGTGAGTCTTGGGGGCTGTTTGGTTGGTTTTATCCATTAAGGTTAGAGGTATGGATAAAGCTGTCTATGTGGATTAATTTGTCTGTATGGATTGAAAATATTTTTGTTTGGTAGATTTTTTTCATAGATGGAAGGAGCCTGATTTTTTAATTGGGAGGGACAAGTTTGGAAAAAACTTGACTTTCTACATAAAGCTTCCCCTTAGAAGCTTACTGAATAAGCCCTTTTCTATATCATTAATCCATTACCATACAATTATGTATAGCTAACCAAATAAGCTGTGACTCCCATTAAGCTCGTTAAGCTACTAACAAACAGGCCCTTGGGGTTATTTAGCTAAATGACCTATTGACAAGCGTTTTTTAAACCCATGACCTTCTGACGGGTTTTTAGGCATTCTTGTGTAGGGAAGTGTCATTCTTCTGTGAAGCAGTGACATTCTCAAACCTGTCAAAAAGTCATAAGAATACTTGTCGGAAGGTCGTTTAACCAAAGGACCAGTCAGTGTCGAGCATTGTGTGGTTAGGCTTACTTTTTGTTCCATTTCACTAGTATAAATGAAACAATTCTATTGCTTGAGATGATGGAGTCGCTTAACCCTTTTCTACTCTACAGAATATGATGAAGAAAATCCAAAAATAATCACCAAATGTGAACATCATTTTCACCTGTCATGCATTCTTGAATGGATGGAAAGAAGTGATACTTGCCCCGTGTGCGATCAGGTTTGCCTAATTTCAGGTTATCTTCTTACTAATTTCGGGTTATTATTGTTTTCATTCCTACTAACTTCGGGTTATCTTTGGTCCAGGAAATGGAAGTCGAGTTCCCGTTTGATGACTAGTCTGTTATACGAATACGAAATACGAACTTGAAAGAAGTAAGCCGAATGCACGATGAAGCATATAGGAATCAAAATCTGACGTTCTTCTGGTGTGGGTTCTTCAGGATCATCAGCATGCATGATTCTCGAAATTGACATTGTGAATGTATTCATATGTGAACTTTGTAGGGTTGTGGGTGTATTCATATGTGATTGATGAAGTTAAAAAATGGGAGGTTGTGGAGGGTCATGATGATTGATGTTACAGATGGTGTTCTTTTTGTAGAGTTAGAGTCTTGACTTTGGCCTTTATGCTAATTATAGAAACTTCGACAGAATTGATTCATGTGTTGGATCTCAATTTGTATATTGTTGTCGTCTTTTGTATGACAACATATATCACAAAGGACGCGAAAAATGGTTATACATCAAATGATTTGGATTTCGGTGAGAACATGAAAGTACTTTTCTATTGCGTGAATGTTTGTCGTGAAAACTCTGATGATACTTTCATTATGTTTTTTTTATCAAACGAGAATGATTACTAAATAAACAGAAAATGGTCTAATCACATGTTCTATGCTCCTTTGTTGGCGACCCATCATCCGTACACCCATGTGTTGACTGTGTCCCATAATTGCATGTGATTGTAAAATCACAGAAATTTGACCGTTATCATGTTTTTTTATTTTGATCATGTTATCATTTGATCCTCCCTCAAATCACTAGCCTCGTATCTTTATAGCACAAACGTATTGTATCATGTATGATATTAGATTTTAAAGGCAAACAATTTAAATTTCAGTGTTCTTATGTAAATGAATCAAACTTAAGGTCCGTCTGTTAGCAACTTAATGAGCTTAATGTCACTCACAACTTATTCGGTTAACTATACATGATTGTTTAGTAGTGACTTAATGATATATAAAGTGACTTATTCAGTCAACTTTTAAGAAGAAACTTTATGTAGAAAAACAAGATTTTTTCCGAACCACCTCCCAATTGAAAAACACATTCCCTCTATCTATTAAAAAAAAAAACCCTTTGCCAAACAAAATTTTCTCCGATCTATATAAACAAATTAATTCATACCTACAATTTTATTCATATAAAACTTAAAAGGAAAACCAATCAGGATTTCCTTCTTTTGCCAACTTTTATACCTTCAACTCAAACAATGTTATAAAACATAGTAAATGACTGAATTACCCTTGGACTAGGTTTTATAAAAAGGAATAAACGTGGGGTGTTTTGTGCACACCACATCACCACTAATCTGTAGTCTGTACACAAACAAACCCATGATTCTCTCTCTTCGCATACTTTCTCCCTGATTTAGGGTTGGTTTCACAGTTTCACTTGGACTCGAATTACTAGTGAAAATCTATTTTTCACAATTCTCCATGAACCGAGTTGCCCCGGTGAGTCTCTATTCTACTTAATTAATCAATGCAAATCTTTAGTTAGTTTCTAAATTAAATCCCCAAATTTATTGTGTTGTTGACAGATTTCACATCCCTTTTTTTCATTTTTTCCAAGAATGTTTACATGGCTCTTTCTCGTTCTGGCACTTGTCTATCCCCCCTCTACACTCTTTAATCCTTTTGCCCACAAAATGTATCGATCAAACCCCTAATTTCATAAATCCCCTTTTGCTTATCACTCCCCTTTTCGATTTTTGTTGACTTCTTTGTAGGAGATAAAAGAAAAAAACTGAAGGGCTGGGTGCAAAAAGTCGTACAAAAGGTAAAATCTTAACTTACACAGAGCTCATGGGTGTATCATCATGTTTTGTTGCCTGAAACAATTCAAGATTCAATTTTGATGACCGATTTTGCTCAAGTGTTGACCAAAGATTTGAATCATTGTGTGTTTTCTGTGTGTCAACAAGAAAAAGAGAGGAGGAATCTTGAATGTAAAACATGGACCATTTTTCTGAAGTGAAAAATGAATCAGATATGAGCAAGATTAAGGTTCCTGAAGCTTGTAGAAATGATGGGTTCTTTATGAAGACTGATTTGAGGTCTTCGTTTGATCAAGTTCTTTCATATTTCTTGAAATGGGTGTCTGTAAATAAGGATGTAATAAAGGGGTTTCCACCTAAACTTGGAGATGGGGTGGAGGCTGATTTGTTTACTTTATTCTGGGTGGTGAGGAAGATAGGGGATTATGAGTTGGTTTCCAAGAATGAATTGTGGGAATTTGTTGCTGAGGAATGTGGGTTAGATATCACACATGTGGGATCTTTGAAAGTGATATATATCAAGTATTTGAAAGAGTTGGATCAGTGGTTAAGCCATGGAGGTTTCAAAGATACCAAATTGGAGAATGGTGAGCTTGGTGTTCTTGAGAAGTTAGATTCATTGTTTCGCGAGTTGAGGGGGTGTAAAAATTCTTTATCCAATGTTGGATTCAAAAACATTAAGGAGAAGTGTGTTGTTATAGAGTCTAGTGATGATGTGGGGATCGAAAGAAGTGCGTTGGAATTAACCGAAAAATTGGATCATGATATGGCTAACACTGAAATGAGGTTTTCAAGAATCAATAATGTCAATGAAAATGATGAAAAGCTTAGTGATTTGAATCACAAAATGATCGAGTTACCGCGTGAAATTGTCGTTAAGGAAGTGAAAGATGATAATGACAAAAGAGTTGTGTTATGTCCTACGAATGTACGTAGTTTTCATTCAGACAATAACGAACGCAATGATACAGGTGATAACGAGAATGGTACCTTGGTTTTTGCCAAGACTACTGTCGATAAGGTAGTTAGTTCTCAGAAATGGAAAAAGGAGGAATCTTTATCCTTGTTGAAAATGCTAAAATGGGTAGCAAATGCTGCAAGAAATCCACATGATGTTTCGATCGGAAGCATACCAAATAGTTCAAAGTGGAAGAAATATAAGACCAATGAGGTATGGAAGCAAGTTTTGTTGGTAAAAGAGAGACTTTTTACAAAACCAAATATTGATTCGGTCAACAAAGTATATGGCTCGCAGGTATAAATTCGATTCTCATGCTTAAAAATGATGATACCAATATGCCCTTTCTGCTTAAATCTTTGTTTGAATGTTTTGTTCTTCATACTTTTTTATGTGGGATGGTTGAAATTACTAAATTAGATATAGTTGCTATGCATGATCTTAGTTCTAATCCTTTTGGACATAATCATAACATCTTTTGAGAAATCAAGTGTGTTATGCTTATAAGGTTTCACAAATCTTGATTTGTCAATCATCATAACGGTGAAAGTTTGTATTCGGCGAGCTCTACAATTTTCTTGATAGCAAAGCCAACAACTCTTTCACCCTTTTGTGGATCAATGACTTAAGGCCTGTTTGTTAGCAGCTTAATGAGACTCGCTGCTTATTCAGTCAGCTATACACAACTTGCCCCTCCCAGTTAAAAAACAAGCTCCTTCCATGTATGAAAAACCCTCCCAAACAAAAACCTTCCCAATCTATAAAGATAGATAACTCTACACAGATAGCTTTATCCATACATGACTTAATGGAAAATCAACCAAACAGCCCCTTACGCTTTCCTAGTATGTTTCGTACGGCTTCAAGGTCTCGCACAAGTTTTTTCCTTATCTCTTTGGCACCTCTTTATATAAGGTTTATGTGCTATTTAACTTGTATTAACCATATCAAAAGAAAACGGATTTCTTATAAACAATTACGTGCATAGTTCTTTGACAGAAGCAAAGATGCATACCCTAAATTTGTAGTTCTTTTTTACCATGAATTAAAGCAAATTCGTTGCATTTTGATGCATTTTTTAATCTAAACTATTGCTAATCTCACCACAGAATTACTGTTTTGATTCTTTTTCCAAAAGACATCATTTGTGTAGTGTTCGAATGGTAATTTGATAAATTAATGAAACAATTTTTGAAAAATGCAGAAGAAAAGACACATGATGCATCCTTCAATGTATGAAGACGATAAAGTCCCGATTCATCTGTCTTCCAAAAGAATAAGATGCAGCCAAAGGGTCAGTTCCGTGAAATCATGCTCTTGTCCAGGCTGCATTTCTTGTTCATCCTCTAGAAACAAACGTCAGAAGCCCGACATCAAAAAGACCCTGCAAACCCTCGAGTCTATGGAGATAGAAGATAGCATTTCTGAAGATCTAGAAACAGTTAGTGTCACCACAGGAGCTGAAGTACCCAAATGGACAGGTGTCATCTCTGAGAGCGATCCTAAGTGGCTAGGAACTCGGATGTGGCCCCCACCAGACGGCAATTACCAAAAACATGAAAAGGGTCTTGTAGTGATCGGGAAAGGAAGACAAAGTTCATGTAGGTGTAGCGTTCCAGGCTCTGCGGATTGTGTGAGGTTTCATATTGCTGAAAACAGGAGTAGAGTCAAACACACACTCGGCCCCCTTTTCTATAAATGGAAATTCAACCATATGGGGGAGGAAGCTTCGGTTTCTTGGAGCCTAGAAGAGGAAAGTAAATTCAAAAGTTTGGTAGTCAAAGCAAGGCAAGAATTGACACATAGAAGCAAATCTAGACATGAAATCATGAGCAATTTCTGGAGAAGAGCATCCGAGTCAATTCCTTCCAAGACAAAAGACATATTGGTGAGTTATTACTTCAATGTCTTTGTCCTTAGGCGAAGAAGTTACCAGAACCGCATTATGCCTGAGAATATAGACAGTGATGATGACGAACAGGAGGTGGGGTCTGTTGGAGACAGGTCTGGATACGAAAAGATCCACACTTTTGTCAAATGCTCCCAGAATATGCAGTGCAACGATCTTGAATCTTGATGGGGATTTGGGTACGAAATTATCTACCAAATGATCCAGGATACGCAGTGGCTGAGGTTGAATCTTGATCATAGGGCCGTTTTGTGTGGATATTTTGCGATGCTAGTGATAGAGGTATAGTAAAACAACTTTGTTAACCAATTTTGGAGTCCGTAGCATCGTACTTTTGTGAATACCATGAAACGACCGTGGTCATAGGTGTTATCGGTTGTTTTCTGTAGTTGTTTTAAGGTATGTTAAACGAGACTAGTCGTTTCTGGTTTCTTTTGTGTTTGAAAGATGACATCTTTTTAAGAATCTGTGTCTTATAATCTGTGGTTATGGGTTTCTTTGCTGAAATTTGGGGATGTTTTTGTGGGAATGTGCACTGAGATACTTTGTACACTTAGGGTGTTTGGGATTGGTTATTTGAAACAACTTATGCTTTTCTACAAAAGTGATTATCAACTTATTATAAGTTAAAATGGTTTAACTTCTTTAAAAACTCTTTATTACCGGTTTGACACCGGTATAAGTTGTTTATCCAAACACTCAAAAGTGCTTATTACTGGTGTCACATCGGAATAAGTTAATAAGTTGTTTTTATAAGCAATCCCAAACACCCTCTAATCCTATATGA
Source organism: Cynara cardunculus var. scolymus (assembly GCF_001531365.2). Classification (NCBI taxonomy): domain Eukaryota; kingdom Viridiplantae; phylum Streptophyta; class Magnoliopsida; order Asterales; family Asteraceae; genus Cynara; species Cynara cardunculus. Next base: position 17,189,037 of record NC_037542.1, on the reverse strand, counting down.
TGGAACCTTTTTAAGAATTAATGTTCCCCCATTTCGGATCATGGCTTTCTTTGCTGAAATTTAGTCAAAGATGTGTCTTGCAGAAGCTCATCCGATCCGATTAGAATCGATAGATCATTAAAACCGAAAAGATCGGATTCAGAATTTCAACCGATTGGTTCTTGGATGAGGGCCCAAAATCCAATAAAACTGAAAAGATCCATTTTGATATATGTATATGAGTCTAATCAAATGAGACTTGTTTTATTTGTGATAACCGTGAGATCCAATCTCAACCACAAATCAAATGTCAAATTAGGAAATTAATATTTTTGGTAATTTTAACTTAAAATATTAATTAAGGGCATTTTAGGGATTTTATAAATATCATTTCTCATCTCTCTAGCGAATCTTATTCGGCGAACCTTATTCCGATAAACCTTTTGTGAATACAAGATACACACTGTGATATCTACAAACGATATTCACTGTGATACCCAGATATACATACAAGATGCACAATGTGATACGATTTGTAAATCAATGAAAATAACAAAAATGAACATTATGATACATTTCATAAAATAAAGAAGATACATTGTGATACATGTGAAACATTGTGAACATTATCACTATGATACACTTTGATTCACGATCGTTTTTAAAATACGATGTATATTAGGTAATTAATATACTAGGTACTAATTTTAATTAAATATTTTCTTTTCAAAAATTTAATTAAATATTTTGTTAGTTGTCAAAAATAGAATTACTATATTACTCTTTTAGCTTATTTTAAATATATCTTTAATATCTGAACGAGCGGTTCACATTGGATCTCACGATTTTAACAAACTAATCAGTTCTTCTTTGAATGGGCCCATATATATATATATATATATATATATATAGAGAGAGAG
>NC_037542.1:17109744-17188103 GCF_001531365.2 Cynara cardunculus var. scolymus | reverse complement strand
TATTGTGTTAACTTTGTTAACCAAGCTCAACCAATGAAAATCAATCTTTTCTTTAGGTTCACATACATCTCATATGTTAATGACAAGGGTAATTAAGTAATTTTACCATTTTGTGCAACTCTCATATCATTAATTAGGAGTTACAAAATATAAAAATCCCATAATTGATGATGATTTAATATTGATCTTCTTTTTCAATATGTGATTATTTTTGAAATTTGATTTATCTATCTATAATGTTATTGAATTTGTGATTGTTAAAAAATTTCCTATAGTAAAGTTTTCGATATCGTCCAAGCTAATATAGATAAACCCATTGGAAAACAGATCTACAACAATGAGAATGAGAAGGTTAAAATGGTTTACGATGACAATCGGACTTCGAGTTCCGGAAGTGAAGACAATGATCAAAGCGTTTATATTGGTAATGGATTAATATGATATTGCATTCGTTTTAATCGACAGTTCTCACATTTGACAGTTCTCACTTATCTTGCAAAAAAGGTGACTGCATCTGACCTGTTGAACAACTTCTGTATATTCAGGAGCTGGCTCTGTTTAGAGATTCAATCAGTTTACATGTGAAGACAGATGAAGCTATCACATAGTGCACTAGATGTTCATATGAAGACAAAGGGACACACACAGACATATGAAGACATATGAACACATCGGAAACCACATAGCCTTAGATGCCGTAATTCATAAGTGTTCATGTCTATTCAAGTCACTAGATGTTTATATTAATCCATATATACACACACACAGAACATGTGAAGACATATGAATACGTATGAAAACATACAACCCTAGATGCCTTGGTTCATACGTGTTCATGTACATACAACAGAGTTGGCTCATGAATATACATAAGATGTTTATACGGTTCACATGTTGTTCATATGGTTCACATGTTGCTCATATGTTTATATATATATATATATATATATGTGTGTGTGTGTGTGTGTGTGTGTGTGTTCATATGGTTCTTGCATTAACAAAAAGAATGAGATTTTTTGATTTTGTAACTCCCAATTAATAATATGGAGTTACATAAAAAAGAAAAATACTCTTTTCCCCTTTGTTCACATATGTTTTTAGAAATTATAAATTTAAAAAATTAATTTTTTATCATGATTAATCACAACCGTTTATTGTAAGAATCAATGACCAAGATTGGTTAACAAAGTTAACACAATAATTTTGGTTAACCTTTGAAGCAACCCCTATATATATATATATGTAAAAATATTTTTTTTACAAGTTTTTTCATCAAAGACTGTGATTTTAGCTATTGTTTCATATATGTTTGTGTTCATATGGTGAAAAATATCCATGTGAAACTTTTTTTGTTGGTTCACTTAGTGAAACAAAAAATGTACGGTTTTTTTTTACAATGTGAAATAAATGCATGTAAAACTATCGCATTATGCCACAAACATATGTGAAATAATATCTTAAATTTTAACACTTGATGGAAAAATCGTGCATAAAAATATTTGGTTCTCACAGGTTTATAATGTTTTTCCGGTTCTCATTTGATTTAACCCCTATATATATATTACTAATATTTACGATATTGTTTTCATATGTTATTTGTGTGTAGTTTATTTTAAGAAATTAAAAAACCATATGACCAATTGGTTGAAATTTGAATCAAGATATTGCATGGATCTAATCTGACCCAGTGGATGCCGATAATAATATCAAGAGAATGGAACCAATCAAATCTTATATTGTATTGGATTGGATCGGTTGCCCAATATTACGGGAAAAAGCTACTTCAACTGAATAAATTTTTTTAGTAACAAGAACCCTTCTGACATCAGTTTATGTATACGTTAGTTTATGCACATGTCAACTTATGTATCTAGACTAATCTGATTCTATGAAACCTTAAAATTAACAACTAAAAAAATGATGAGTTCGTTAAAAAGTTATACAAAATAAATATTAAGATGTAGTATTTGAATCGCTAAGAGATGAATTCTGTTTGGCAAAAAAAGAGTGTCTCTTAGTGGTTTCTAAAATCATTTGAACGATTTTGTGTCTTGAGCCTCACTTAACCATTCAGCGCCCTAATTTTATTTTGAACAATTACCAAACAATTATATTTCATTTTGCCCTACATCACAAGAGCATCTTAATTATTATGACCACTTAATCATTCTGCACTAAACCATTCAACATTTATCAAACAGTCCCCTAATACCTTTTATCAGAAATTATTATTTCTTAAAAGCCATTTTCATGTTTTTAGACAAACATTTCATTTTAGAAAAAACCAATCATGTGAAATTGCTTTTGCAAAAAGCAAATCTTGAGGATGATCTTGTCCTTTTGCAAAAAAAGATGTTGAGTAAAATACGAATTTGATCTCTAAGATACGTCAAAGATTTGTGGATTTGGTTTCGTAACTTTATTTATTACAAAAAAACCTTCCATATGTGCAGTTTTTTTTTATGGATATGGTCTTTTACGCTAACGACTGTCCACTTTCTCCGTAAAGCTCATGGGCGTTATAGTCTTTTTCACTTTTTTCTTCTTTTATTTTTATCATTTTTAATCAATTATATATGTTTTTCTTGAAATCGAAGTCATCCCTATTGTTTGATCCTTATGTTTCCCGTTGTTTGAAATATTCCTGTCATTTGAAATCGAACCAGAAGTCGTGCTTGTGGTTCGATCTCTGTGCTTCGTCGTTTGAAATCGAAGCAGATCTGAAATCCAAGTCATCCATGTGATTCGATCCATGTAACTCCATCGATCCCCCTCTAAGTTACGTTTTTCTTTTCATTAGGGTTTGAATGTGATTTCTTTAGATTAATGGTTTGAGTTCATATTCGAGGATTCTGATCTAGATCTCAGGGTTTTACTTACAAATACTTTGAACAGTAAAGGAGATAAATATAAATCTTATATAAAATGATAAAGTAGATGAAGATTCATATAATATGAAGATTGTTCTTGATTAAATGAAGAAATTTAATTAGAAAATGTTTAAATGGTGAAAAATGGTGAAGGACCAAAATACCCTTGAGTTTAACGGTTAAAATAGGCGGCCGCTAGTGTGAAGGGCCATATTTGTAAAAAATGCAAATGTGAAAGGTTCTTTTGTAATAAACAAAGTTAACAAAAACAAATCCGTAATTTACTCAAAAATAATTGTTATCCACCTTCCACTCCTTTCTTTTATTTTTCCTCTTAAAATCATAACTTTGAATAATTAACATCATAAACATTACATACGTAAACCACTTTATTTGATGTAAATTTATTTTATATATTTATAAACTTGGATTCCGAAAAAAAAAAAGTGGAGGTGAGAAACATGAGAATAAAAACTAAACATTAAAATGAAAATTTATATCGTTGCATTGCGTGAATACTCTTCTAGTGTGTATATGTATGCATACACACACACACACACACACATATATATATATATATATATATATAGATACACACACATAGAGAATGGTTCAAACGAGAACACTCATATTTTATGAGAATACAAGAACACTTCTGGACTTCCAAATTAATTAACACATAATGAAAATTATAATAAATGAAAATAAATTAGTATTTATCCATATTTTCCGTTTTCTTAGATTTATCTTTATCTTTTAAATGTTGATGCATCTCTTGACGATAATGATTTGATTTTCTGGTGATAATGTTTTAATAAATTTAAGATTTTTTATGATGTGATTTTGCTGTGATAATCATCTGATATATTATGTGATTTTGTTGTGATAACATTATGATAATGTTGCGATAATCGAAAACCAATGATGATTACGTCTACAATCATCGATATGTCTGTTCACTATGTGATTTTATTGTGATAATGATTGATATCAACAAATATATTATTTGTAAGTAATTTTATGGACAAGGATGTCACCAAGATTACAGATAAATACGAATTCACATGATTATCTATATTATATTATAAAATATTTGATAAAAAATATTAAAAACTATTTTTATGCATAAAGTATTGTTTATTAATGCATATTACTTAAAATTCAAGATTACAAATAAACTTTGCGTAAGTACAACTTGTGAAAGCTTCATGTTTGGATTCGTATAACTAACTGCAGATAACATAATCAAATACAAGATAAACATTTCATATATAAAAAATCCAAAATATAATTAAGATAATCATTAAGTTATAACAGAATACTTAATTATTATTCTTATAAAAAAATATTATATAATTAAATCAAAAATAAATTACTTCGTTATTTAAATATAAATTAAATTATAATAATAAAAAATGCATTAAATAAATTACACAAAAAACAAGAACTTTCAAATAGTTAATTTGATATATTTATTTTCAAAAATTTATGATATTTTCAAATTTAAAACATTATTCCTTTCTCAAAAACCACATAAAAACCATATTAGAACATCTACAGAGCCGAAATAAAATGAAACATTAAAATCGAGATATATCTCGCTGCATTGTGCGGGTACTCTTCTAGTTCTTAATTAATTACTTTATTTTCTTTTAATTTCAATTATTGGTTAATAAGTTTTTAGAGGTCTATAAATGTTCTCGCATTCTCATAAAACAAGGGTGTTAATATTAGGTTTAAGGGAAAATCATAAAAAAAAAACCGGTGAACACCCTAATAACCATTAATCTGTACAATCAATTTTGTCGGCTAGGAACATATGTATAACATGCATATGTGCATAGAAACCATGAAACATATTCAATACTTGTATGCATATGTGTATAAAACATTAAATACCATGAAACATCTTCAATTACTCGTATACACATACACATACACATACTGTACAAATAAATGTTATTAGTAATACAAATAATACAACGTTATTGTTTTAATAACTTTATATCATATCAGTATTAAAATACCAGTCTTTTATAATTAATTTATATTTATATTTTGGAAAGAAGGATGCATCTTCTTTTGATAAGAATTCTATTGAAGTGTATTTGGACTTATATGACCACATCATTCAAGGATTTGTTTGGTCTTTAATGGATAGGGTTGTAGATCTTGTTCAAACTTTATATGCATTGCCAATTTTCAAAGATTGTGTTCATTCATTAAAAGTTCCTTAGGTTTATTAAAATACAGCGTTTTATATCTGATCAAACATGTAAGAAGAATAATATATCTGATACAAAAAACGATGAAAAAGATGCCTAATTCTTTACATATTTCCATAAAATTTTGCTTTCCAAAACAAAGCACATGCCCTTCATACTCACAAACTCATTAAACACGATATCTGAATTACGAAAATGATTTACGATAATACGTAAGTTTAGTCTATTATTTTTTATTTTACCAGATAAAATTTGTTTGTTAAACTTCATCAAATCTTAGGGGCCATTTACCCAAACGCTTACCCACTTACAGGTAAGACTCGTGTAAGAGTGTAGTCGTCTATCAAACGGTATTGTATGCAACAATTTACCCGGTAAATGCTTACTGAGTAAGACTCTCCATCATTAATATTGTTCTTATCCGGTAAGATTTTCGACCCTCATCATTTTTATCTGATAAGGTAAATGACCGAAAAAATATAGAAAAAAATTTCGTTTTGGTTTATCTTCTGAAACACGTGTAAGAACATATTTTATATTATAAAATAAAAATAAATTAAATAATTTAAGTAATTAAATAATATGTATTGGAAGAACTTGTGAATGTTCATGCACCCAATTTATCCAAGTTCCAAAATTGCAAAGCCGGTGGGGGTTACAATTCCATCACAAAATGGATCTTCTCTGTCGAATTAAATTGTTAAAATAATAATTTTAATTTCCAGTTATACTTTTTAAAATTGATACTAAACGAAGATTTTGTTTCATTAATATTAAGAGGCTGTTTATTTGCGGCTTAATTAGGTTTATTGATCTATCTAGTTTATTTGCATAGTTCATTTGGGTTGTTTACTTACGGCTTATTCGTACAGAACATGACTTAATCACACAGATAGAAATGATGTGTTGTCCCTATTTAGCCACAAAAATAACACCCCTACCTCTTATTTAAAGCACCGCCTCCTTCCAATATGAGACACCCCATCATCGGCCTTTTTATGATTTTTTGTATTGATGTTCAAATAATTAATATTGGAGGATAAATCGGTCATTTATGTTATTCAGATTGTTGATTAAGATAAAAAAGTAAACGACAACACCCATTTATTCAGACAAACAAATTTATCCATATACGACTTAATTAAAAATTGGCGATCTCAGTTTAAATTCAAGGGGGTGTTTGGTTAGAGATATTAAGTAGTAATCAATGAGAATGAAAATAAAAGAAATTGTTTGATTTTCTATGATAAAATTTTATTTAAAGTTTATCTGATTTTTACATAAAAAAGTCGAGAATTATCATTTTGATTGTTTAAAAGTTCGTTGAGATATTTAATATTTTAATATCTATACTATATTATAAAGCATTTAATAAAAACTCTTAAAAATCATTTTTATGCATGACGTACTGTTTATTAATGTATATTACTTAAAATTCAATATTACAAGTAAATTGTGCATAAGTACAACTTATTAAAGCTTCATGTTTGAATTTGTGTAACTAACTGTATATAAACATAATCAAATAGATGATAAATATATATCATTTTAAATATAAGAAACATAAAATATAATTAGGATAATCGTTGACTTCTAACAAAATACTTGATTATTATCTTTATAAAAATGATATTATTAAATCAAAAATAAAAAATAAATTAAAGAAATACATAAAAAAAAAAGAAATTTTAAATAGTTAATTTAGTGCTAATATCAATATTTTTTTCTATTTTTTATGATATATCTTCATATTTATATTTTATTCAAAAACAAAAACATTGTCATTTTCTCAAAATCATATAAAACCGTATTATAACATTGACTAAGACAAAAAAATAAAACGAAACATTTAAATCAAAATGTATCTCGTTGCATTGTACGGGTACATTTCTAGTAATTAATAATAATAGTATTTTCAACAACTATGCTATAATTTTTTTAAATATAGTATTAAAAGTTAAAAGGGTTGTTTGAGAGTTGTTGAATGTTTTGATGCATGATTATTAAGTAGTCAGAATAATTAAAAGAATCTTATGATATATATAAAATGAAATACGGTTGTTTGGTAATTGTTCATGATAAAATTAAGACGTTGAATGGCTTAGGGAAGCCCAATATACAAAATTATTTAAAATGTTTTAGAACCATTAACAGACAGATTTTTTTTACTAAACAAAATTCACTTTTTAACAATTCAGATTTTGTCTTTTAATAAAACTATTAAAAGGTGAACAAACAACTCTAAAAACTCAAAAAAAAATTACATCCAATTCTAATGGCTAAATTATTTTAGCAACTCTAGTATTAAATACATTATTAAATTAATTTATACATTTAATAAAATATTATTTTTCTTTCACAAACATTTATTATTTTCAACACTTCTTATTGGTGGAAAATAATTAAAATATTATTTCTCTATCATGTATTAAATTCTATAAATTTCTCTAAATTTATAGATTTTCATATTCTCTCTCTTCTTTATTCTATTTTACCATACAATATAACATAGTTGTCAGAACATAAAACTCTCGTAAATCACCAAAATTTATATTATAGAATAGTTGTTGAGATGTTTTCAGAACATCTACAACAGGTGCACTGTATTTTATCTGTTTTATTCCAAATTCGTATATTTTTTCGTTCCTTCTCAAAAAATGTATTCTATTTTTAAGAATAACTTTTTACAGTTGTTCGAGCAAACTTTTTCCAAATCTCCATAATTTCTAAAATAACATAACTTGTTAGAGTAAAATCGACGTCATCCTCTGAAGAACTTCCTTAGTTCTGAAAAAGGGACCCAATTACCGGTAGGGTTGGGATCCGGTGTCTGACCACCTTGTACGCACCTGGACTAATTGCAGGAACGACTTGTCCCGCGACCGGATGTCGCTACCAAAATCATATGTGGTTTTAAACGTAATTTTAGAGTAAAATCATATTTAATTTGACTATTCTCGTGTTATCTTATTTAGTTAGTTTTTTCATTTGAACCAGACTCTCTCTACATGTAGAAACGAAATCCATGAAACACATCGAGAAAAAGGTAATTTATTTTAAGAAAATCTATTGAAGATGAAAGTAACTTGTTTTAAAAAGAACAGATTGTATGGAAAAATAACATACTTTAACTTGATTCCTATTTTTGATACATATTTCTAAAACTTTTATTTTAATAAATAAAATATAAAGTTTTAAACATTTAAGTATCCGGATAATAAATTGAAACATTAACATATTAAAATAATAATTTCCAACAACGATTAGAAAGCCATGATAAATGGGAATTGGATGGTATTTTTCTTTGAAAGATTAAAAAAGAATCTACCATTCAGTCCTGGTTTCACTCATTGATTGTCTGAACCGCCTTCACATATTTCTCTCCCTTTTTCCTCAAAGAATCCTCTTCGTCTCTTCCACCCACACGCCACTCCCCACCCAAAAACACACACTCAATCTTCAATCTGCATAAAATCATCATATTTTCATTTCTAACCAACTAAAATCAACCATGTCTTCTCCAAGCAAACGCAGGGAAATGGATTTGATGAAGCTGTAATTCCACCAATTTCCCTTTTTCTTTTAAGATTTCTTCAAGAATCTCAACTTATTGTTCCTCTTTTTTTTGTTCTGATTGATTTTGTCGATTAGGATGATGGGTGATTATAAAGTGGAAATGATGAATGATGGTATGCAAGAGTTTTATGTCCAGTTTCATGGACCTAAAGACAGTACGTTTCGTAACCCCATCTGTTCCTCTCTTTTTTCCTTTCTCTTTTTTGATTATATACCAACGTAAATCCCTTTAATTTTCAGCTGATTTGATTATAATCTTTGTGGGTATTTGTCTGAATGCAAAGTAAATTGGGAAAAATGTGATCTTTGTGGCTGTATGACGATGGTTTCCAGTTCTTTGCTCCATTGTGTTGAAATAGGGTTCATACAGCTTAACCCCATCAATTTGTGTTCTTGGTGTTAGGTTAACTTGAACCTAATTTTATGTTCTTCCTTTTAGGGGTTAGGGGTTATGTTGTATTTCTTTTGTTCCACAATTGGAGCTCCTAAAATTCAATGATTAGTGAGAGTAAAGATGGTTCTTTTGAGTCATTTTGTTGTTCTGTTACAATCTTTTTGCCATTACTTGAATCCCTCTTTCAAATCTTCTTGGATATGATGATACTTTTGATTGTAAAATTGGGTGAAATGGGTCCTACTACACTAGTAATGGGTCTTGTTTTGGTACAAAAAGAAAAATGAAATGTGAACATCAGTTGTTGAGAGGGAGTAGTATGGTTCAGGGGTTTGGTTGGTTTTCCATCAAGTTCTGTACCGATAAAGTTGTTCATGTGGATTAGTCTGTTGTATGGATTGGTAAAGTTTTTGTTTGAAAGGGTTTTTAGTGGACAAAAGAAGCGTGTTTTTAATTGGGAGGGACAAGTTTGTGAAGAACTTGGCTTTCTGTCTAAAGCTCTCTCCCTAGAAGCTTACTGAATAGGCCACTTTCTATATCATTAAGCCACTTCCAAACAGTCATGTCTAGCTGAACGAATACGTTGTGAGTCATTAAGCTCATTAAGCTGCTAACATAAAGACCCTTAGAGCCTTTCTCTAAAAGCATAGAAGTCTAGATGTGCTTTTCTTGTTTATTCTGCATCATCTCAGAATCTGAATACCCAATTAGATCAAAAGCCGAGTTTCTGTTTGGAAGGGTTTTTTAATAGACAAAAGAAGCGAGTTTTTTATTGGGAGGAACATGTTCGTAAAAAACTTGGCTTTCTGCATAAAGCTGTCCTAGATGGTTACTAAATAAGCCACTTTGTATATCATTAAGTCACTACCAAACAGTCATGTATAGCTGACCGCATAAGCTGTGAGTCCTTTTAAGCTCATTAAGCTGCTAACAAAGCCTTCCTTTAAAAGCATGGAAGTCCTGTTGTGCTTTTCTTGTTTAGTCTGCATCCCGTGTCAGAATCTGAATACCCAATTAGAGCAAAACCTGAGTCATTCGGATACCAACAGTTTTTGTGTTTTAACATCAACCATAAATGTTGACCATTTGCAAATTTGGTGTGGCAGGCCCTTATGATGGAGGTGTTTGGAGAATTAGGGTGGAGTTGCCTGATGCATATCCATATAAATCTCCATCAATTGGCTTTATCAACAAAATTTACCATCCAAATGTGGATGAAATGTGAGCTTCTTTAACTATAAATCCAATTAAACTGAAATATAGTTTACGATAATTCATTCTCATCAAGAACAAATCCGACTATTTGCAGGTCAGGATCGGTTTGTTTAGATGTTATCAATCAAACTTGGAGTCCGATGTTTGGTAAATCAGCTTGTCACCATCATCGTCGTTATTTCTTTATAAATTTTTGTGGTGGTTAATCAAGTTTTAACTGTTATCTGCAGATTTGGTGAATGTTTTCGAAGTTTTTCTTCCTCAACTTCTTTTGTATCCGAACCCATCTGATCCCTTGAATGGAGACGCTGCAGCACTGATGATGCGAGACCGAACTGCATACGAGCAAAAAGTTAAAGGTATTTCTGAAATCGATTACTAATTCAGGGTTTGGCTTAAGGGGCTGTTTAGTTGGTTTTCTATTAAGTTATGCATGGATAAAGCTGTCAGTGTGGACTAATCCAAGTCTATAGGTTGGGAAGGTTTTTGTTAGGGAGGGTTTTTTTCATAAGCGTGCTTTTTAATTGGGAAGGACATGTTTGGAAAAAACGTGGCTTTCTGCATAAAGCTCCTCGCAGAAGCTTACTAGATGGTTGACCGAATAGTCATGCATGGTTGACCAAATAAGTTGTTAGTCCCATTTAGCTCATTAAGCTGCTAACAAACAAGCCCTAAATGTGCTGATATGTGAAGCTTCACTTTGGTTCATTCCAAAATAATTTTAACAATTTTTTCCTTGGGACATCACAAAATAAATACGATATTGCCCTTCTTGGCGAAGTTACGTCAAAGTTTATCTTTTTGCATACAAGTACCAAATGATGGTATTGATTTTGGTCCATAAGGTAGCGCTTGGTACGCAGATCAGACTGGTATTTGGCATGACTAGGATTGGCCAAGACTAGGTCAGACAAGTTGTCCTACATACAATATTGCACTTATTGGCGTAGTTACATCAAAGTTTACCTTTTTACATACAAGTACCAAATGATGCAACATTGGATACGACTGGACAGGACAAGAGAACAATACTGGACTGGACATGACAAGTTGTATGTCTGGTTTTTGGCACGACTAGGTTCGGACAAGTTTTCCTAAATACACTTGTGCCCTTCTTGGCAAAGTCAAGATCAAAGTTTACCTTTTTACATACAAGTACCAAATGATGCAGCATTTGGTATGCAAACTGGAATGGACAAGAGAACAATAATGGACATGACTAGTTGTCTGTCTGGTGTTTGGCACAACTAGGCCAGGACTGGCTGGACAAGTTGCCTCTAAATGTTTAATGATTTTATATGGTGGTTAGCGGTGGTGGAGGTAGAGAGGTTGCACACATTAAGAGAGGACCCCTATTGATTATACAATTAGGGGTTGTTTGTTTACCTCTTAATAATTCCATTAAGAGGCAGCATCTGAATCATTAAGATGTGAATCTTGTTTGGCAAAAAAAAGGTCTTTAATGGTTCTAAAACCCTCTGAATGATTTTGTATCATGGGTCTCCCTTAACTATTAAGCGTCCTAATTTCATTGTAAACAATTGCCAAACAATTATATTTCATTTTGCACAATATCATGAGAGCCTCTTAATCATTCTGACCACTTAATCATTCTGCACTAAACCATTCAGCAACTGCCAAACAGCCCCTTAAGAGAATGTTATATACTGTAAAAACCCGTCTCACATGGGTAGAAAAGTAGATTGGTGAACTCTTCATAAGATCAAAGTTATCGGGCATCAGTAACTTCCACCATAGTTTGAAGTTGAATCAGAAGTTATTGAGCCAACCTGCTGCTTTTTGCTTGGGGCGTTAAATATATTGAATTGAATCCTTGCAACATTTTTTTAAACTTTCCTTTTGTAGAATGAAGATGGATTGCTGTCTGTACATCTGTAAAACCGTAAAAGAACTCTTTTTGTTTGCCAAAAATAGTATGTTTTGTTTGTGTTGTTTTCAGAGTACTGTGAGCGATACGCAAAGCCAGAGGATGCTGGGGCTGTGCCTGAAGAAAAATCGAGTGATGAGGAACTGAGCGAAGCTGAATACGGTTCTAGTGATGAAGAAGTAGCTGGGAAAGCCGACCCGTAGGTGCACTCGTATCCGTGTCCGTATGTACATCATAACTAGTCTCTCTTTTAAGTCAAACATTTAGCCCTCTAGAGGCCAATTTGCTCCAATAATTCTTGTAAAAACTTGGTTTCTTTGTAACCTTTGTTGTTCATATTTGATTTATTCTAAAGTTTGGTGTCAAATACTATTTTCTGTTTCTGGGAAGTAATCAGATTTGGCATATTCAATATTATGGTTTATGGTGGGTTGGTTCACGTGAGACCAACCTGTTTTGGTGAGACCAATGAGACAATAAATAACACTGAACCTTCACAACACTGCGAAGACACAAAAACCCCGAGACTTCACAACGGTTTACCTTTTCAGTGCTTTGCTGTGAAGGTTCAGTGTTGTTTTTATAGTCTCACAGAAACAGTTTGGTTTCACATGATCCCAAGTCTTCAATGTAATATACAAGGTCAGGTTCGGTTGCAAACCCATCTTCGGTTGTAAACTAGGGGACAAAGGAGCGTGTGACGGGTTATTCATCATGAATGGTGTATCTTTAATCACGAATGGTTCATGAATGTGTACTTTCATTATTCATGATAAATGTAGACACCTGGGACACTTGTCGTGTTCTTGTCCCCTGACTAATTTATCAACTAGTTTGTCAAATATATATCAGTTAGATTATCATATTAAAATTTTATGCGATCGATGATCTTTAAAACCTAGGGGAAAAAACGATATGCTGTGCAAAACATGTGTAATTAAACATAGGACAAAATGCAAGAAAAAGTAACATACTTCGTAAATTTTCTTATTATAGTATTGTACTTTCAACTTTTCTTATTACAACAATGTACTTTTAAATTATTTTTTATTAGAACATTGTACTTTTAAAAATCTATCTATTATAGCAATGAGTAACTTTTTGATTTAAATTTGCCTATTATATCAGGTGTTCATGCCACCTCATGATACACGTATAACATATTGCTGACATGACATTTTTTTATTACAACATTATACTTTCAAACAATTTAACTATTATTTAATAAATATATGTAAAATTATACTTTTATTATTTAAAATATAATATCTTAATAAAAAATAATTTATTGTAATAAAAAATATATATATGGCTTGGTGGTATTTGAGCTTTTTGTTTTTTAGAAGGTCAGAGGTTCAAACTTTACCAATAGTGAGAAAATATGNTATATAATATTATAATAATTATTAATAAAAATAGGTTATTATTTTATATATTTATCCCCTAAAAATATGATTCATATAAAAGAAGATATATATATAATTGATATATTTATTTACAAATATTTTAAGTCCAACTTGAATGGATACAGCAGTGAGGCCAACTCGGACAGCACCCCATATGCTCTGTTTCAGCCGTTTCCTACTATCCCTTTATTCTTCCTCTTACGCAAACAAAACCAAACCAACTTCAAACCCTAGATCACCAAATACCTCTGTTGACCACCATTAAAGCGGCCTTCCAGAACCATTCTTTCCTTTCAGAACCTGTATCTTTTCTCATAAAATTTCTGCAATTCTTGGCAAAAAGATGACACTTTTTTTACAATCAAAGTCTCTCTCAAATGGGGTTTCCAAGAATCCTCACGATTTCATCAAACCAAACGTTGTAACCATTGATGTGGGTGGTCAACTCTTTCAAACCACCAAACAAACCCTAACCCTAGCTGGTTCCAATACCCTTTTCTCTAATCTCTTCAATTCTTCCCAACAAAACAACTCCATCCCATTTATCGACAGAGACCCAGAATTGTTTTCGATTCTCTTATCTCTTCTACGGACTGGAAATCTGCCATCGAAAGCCAAAAGCTTTGAAATTCAAGATATCGTTTTTGAAGCGAAGTTTTATGGGGTTGAAGATCTTCTTGTTCAATCTCAATCAAACCCATCTCAATTTGAAGCTTTTGATCTTGAAAAATCAATGATTTTGCCTCTTAGTGGCAGAGATTCACCTTCTGCCATCGCTACAACACCATTTGGGTCAGTTCATGTCTCGCATGGCAGCAAAATCACGTCTTTTGATTGGTCTTTGCAAAGAAAGTCAACCATTTTGACCCAATTCACAGCTGTTGATTCTTTATTAGCTTTATCATCAAATGTAGTTGCAGCTGGTGCCACTGATTTCTCTGGGTTGCAAATCATTGATCTTGAAATGGGTTTTGTTAAAAAGACTTTAAATTGGGAAAACGTGACGAAATCTGGTTCGACTGTTCAAGCAATTGGGACTTCCCCTGAGCTTTTGTTCACTAGTTTCGAATCAAGTCGTAGGAATTCGAACTCGATCTTGGTCTATGATCTCAATGACAGCTTTAAAGTCGTATCCGAAATCGGGCATAATGAAATCTTTGGTGCTGATCTTGATTCAGCGATTCCATCCACAAAATTGAATTGGGTTTCAAGTCTTAATCTGTTAATGGCTTCTGGGTCTCATAGTGGACCATCTGGGATTTCTGGAAACATCAAGTTTTGGGATATAAGGTCCGGGAATCTCGTTGTGGAGATCAAAGAAAAAGCCGATTGCTTTTCGGATATCACGGTTTCCGATACCCTTTCGGCCGTTTTCAAGATTGGGATGAACTCGGGGGAAGTTTCCTATATTGATTTTAGGAACATCTCGTCCGATACTTCGTGGAATTGTCTTGGCGATTCAAGAAAAGCGATGAATGTGAAGAAAGAAGGGTTTGGTTGCAAGATTGAAAACCATGGGAATCAAGTTTTTTGCAGTAAAGAAGGCGAATTGGAGCTATGGTCCGAGGTTTTGATGGGTTCATCGACAACGAGTAAAAATGGGGAAGAAGAGAGAATCTTTAAGCAGAACGTATTGGGTCGGTCAAAGGATATCGGAGGCAATAGGATCACGAATCTCGGGTTTGGTGGAAACAAAATGTTCGTTACTAGAAAAGATCAGCAATGCGTCGAGGTTTGGCAAAGCTCCGTAAGAAGGTTTTGATCATTAGGAGTTCAGTATGAACTACTGAACTGTAGTTCTGAGTCCTGGTCCAGATATTCTTACCCAAACAGTATGAATCTCGGACCAGGACTCGGTATTAGCTAAAACTCAAATCCCAGTTCATTTTTTATGTAATAACCTGAAACAAAATGATTGATTGTTAGTTTGTGTACATTATTGGTTGGTGTAGTGATACCTTTTTCCATTTGTATTGTAATGTGTAGAATTATGTGCTTGATATGGATGTTTTGGTTTGGATGCTTAGAATCATTTTGAATCTATTAAATTTACATTTAAAATATAATTTAAAATAATGGGTTGTTTACCAAAACTTTAAAATATACTTTAAAATCAGGGTAAACTATCTGATTATAATAAGAGAGTTCTGGTTGAATGGCCGTTTACCAAATACTTGTCCAGTAAGCGTTTTTGAGTAAAATTTAACGATATCGTTTACTTACTGGGTAAGATTTTAGTCCACAAAAAGGGTATCTTATGCAATAATTTACCCGGTAAGCGCTTACCGTGGTAAGAGTTGTCGTCCTCACTTACCGGGTAAGACTCTTGGTCCTTGTCCCACTCTTACTGAATAAGATTATTGGTCCTTATCATATTCATTCGGTAAAGTAATGTGACTTGATGTTCACTTACTTGAGTAAGCGTTTGGTAAATGATACCTCAGTGTTGATTACAAATTTAATATTTACTGTATGTTTTGTATTAACTGCTGACCAAGTAAAAGTTATTATTAATGTGTATAGGGGTATAACCGGGCCGGTGACCTCTTATTCTGATAAGGAGCATATCAACCTCTTACCGGGGAAAGATGATGGTCAATAATGAAATTAAGAGGTCAACTTTCTTTTTGGTAAAAAAGTCATTTCTTATTAAGGTAAGAGTCTATTACACTTGATAGCCGATAAGAGGTAATAAGAAGCAAGTAACCAGGCCCAAATCAAAGCTATTTTTAGTTTAAGATCTTGAAAAAAAGATTTAAAAGCTATTTTTAGTTGAGATCTTAAAATATAGGAACTAGGGTATTCGTGTATATTCGGTTTGAGCATTTCTCCAAACTACAAATCGTATCGAAAAAAACTGCACCACAAAATGCGGTGCAGTTTGTACCTATCGAACTTTATGTCTACAATCCAATAATTATAAGTTTGAAAAATACATTGTAATATCAACAATAACGTGACCATAGTCCAAAAAAATAAATTTATAATAAGTTTTAGTTCATCTGATTCCCGAATACATATTGCATAATTATATACACTCTAAGAAGTAAAAACAATTAACTTCAAACTAAATTGGACCATGGTCAAATAGAATTTAAAAAAAATATAAAATATGCAGTGTGGTTTGAACCGCAGTTTGATAACTCAAAACCGCAAACCGTATCACATAGTGCGATTTGATAAAAATGCAAACCACACTGCGGATGTTCTAAACCATGCTTTGCGATGTGATATGGACAGTTTGTGCCGTTTAAATGTACACCTAATAGAAACAAGGCATAACCCGTTTGCATCGCATTAAACTGCACGATTTAGAAGTTTTGTTGTACGATTTGCGGCTTGAATTTTTTTTTTCCCAAACCATATTGTGAGGTTTGGTAATTTAGTGATGGCCAAAAACCGGTCTCGGGCCAGGCCGGTCCTTATTGGTCTCGGGATTCAACAGTGTCGGTCATAACTGGTCTCGGTCTCAGTTGAAAATACTAAGCCCGATTAAGCATTCTTATAACCAGTTATGATTAGTCGGTCTCAGTCCCAACTGGTCCCGACCAAAAAATATATTTTTTTAATTTTTTTTATTGATAGATTTTTATTACATTATAAAATATGTAATTTGGTCACTCAAATACACTTTAAAAATGCATTTTATTATAATTAAAACTGATAATTATGAACGTTTTTGCGTTCTATAAGTTAGTATGTAAATCCTTCAACCATGACACTTATATATAGAGTTTAGAAGGCAAAAAAGGGTCATAAATGGTCATATAACAACTATATTTTTCCAAAAAAAAAATGGCTACTTTTCTAAAAACCGGGCCGGGCCAATCTGGCCCCTCGAAACCATCCAAAACCATAACCAGTCCCGGTCGACGGTCCTATAACCGGTCCTCTAGTTGTCCAATGAGCTGGGCCACTTTGGCCATCACTATTTGGTATTATAAATTTTATTAATGGTCCATGATAAGTGCTAGTCCAGCCCAGTAGGTCTCCTAAGAGCTAAAACGCTCTTGCAAGTCTCTTAACTCCATTATAACACTACAAGTCAATGACGTCTATATTTAGGGGTAGCCATTTTGTATGAAATGAAACCAGACAACATGTGTACCAGTCATGTCTATAGCTAACAGTCGATTTGTAGTATCATACAAAATATGCAGACTTGGTTGGTACACAGTATCAAAAGTTGCATATGATACCAACTTATTTAATTATTTACTAGTTTTAGTATCTTTTATGTATCAAATATTAAAAACTATAACTTTTAACTATTTTTGTTTGAACATTCAAATGTTTACACGTTTTTTTCCTTACAATTAGAAACCTGTAAACATTACATGTATTATCTGAAAACATAAATTTAAACAAACCGACAAATTTTTATATATGTAACTTGAAGTTTGTATAAAACCAGTACCAACATGTAACAACCGAAAATAATTGGTACCAAATATATTTGTTTGCGAGGAAAAAACTTGGTAGCATACCTAGTCCATCCTCAATATTGTTCTTTATATTTTAAATATTAATATTATATTGACTTTATATAATTATTATACATATTAATTCATATTTAATATATTAATTAATATTTTGAATTAAGTTTAGTAGTTTATTTATTTTGTGTAAATTATAAATTAAATTTAATTAATTCAAATTATTAATACAAAATTAAAAAATATATAATAAATTAAAAAGGTATTGTGTTGGTATGTATGATTCATAAATATTTGAAAAAGAAAAGAGGCATCCACCACCAAATATATTAAAGTAGCATTGTCCCCATTATATATTATTGGGGTTTTTTTATAATTAAATATTAAATAAATAAATTTTATTCCCAAATAATTAAATTTTAAAATTAAATAATAACAAAACAAAAAATGGGTTTCACTTGTTTTGGATTGTGCTTTTTAACTATAAATGTTGGATTTTTAAGATAACACAAAACAAAAAATGCCATTTTTTAAGGATCTTTTTGTTTTTATTTTTTACTATAAATTAAAAAAATATGATATATATATATACTTATTGCTCAAAATAAAACATATATAAATATCAGGTACGATACAAATTTATAAAAAAAAATTAATTTTAAATAATTAATTGCACTTGTATAATTTTGATATTTTTGAAGATTACAAACGTCTGAATTATATTATGAACCAAATAATCTACTTGATTTACATGATAAGAATATTCCAAAAACCGGGTTATATTTTCATACAAAACGTGTTATATTACCTTAGGAACCACGCAAATTCGAGAAAATCAATAATGCATGGTGATGCATGCTTATTCTATATTAGTGATGGGCAAACCAGTCCCGCCCGGAACCGGTAAGGACTGGTTATATGACCGAAATCTGGGACTGAGACAAGTTATGGACCCGGCCCGGCCCGGCCCGATTTTTCAAAAATGTAGTTGTTTTTTTAATGTAGTCGTTATTTTTCAAAAAAACTAGCAGTTTATCACCGTTTTTGGCCACTTTTTGTATTATTTTTTTTTGCCTTCTAAACACTATATGTAAGTGTCTTGGTTGAGGAGTTTACATATCAAGTTCTCGATTCCCAAAAAAAGTTCACAATTCTCGGTTTTTGGCTATATTTTGTAAGACAATGTAATTTTAATTATAATAAAACGCATTTTAAAGTATATTTAAGTGACCCAATTATAAATTTTATAATGTATTAAAAACATATATCATTAAAAAAATATAAAAAAAATTATTTTTTAATGATCGGGACCTGCGGTCCATAACCGGTTATATTCAAGCTTGACCGGGATCACCCTTTTCGATCAGGACCAAAATCGGTTATAGCCAGATCTGTTGAGACCCGAGACTGGTTTTTGGCCATCACTATTCTATTTTCAAAGATAAAACTAAGCAAGATTTGAAAAATACAACCATGCCACCATTCGAATATTGATGGTAAGTTCACCTTATGGGAGAAGGTTATTTGGCACTCTGAATCCATATAGCTTATGGCTTTTATTATCGACGATCATCTTCAAGAAGTCATCAACTAAACTTGCTTAGTTAACAAAAGAATGAGACGACTTTGCTCAAATACAATACAGATTCTGGATTCGACTCCAATCCTCCCTCCCATGCACGTGCAGTAGCCTCAGCTGCTCTCGCATTAGTGTCTTTAAAAACAGATTTCATATGAAACCAGTTGGGATAAATGAATTAAATTATTAATAAAAAGATATTCAAGAAACAATCCTAAAAATGGAAATCCATTTTGTCCAAATGAGAAAGTAATTTGTAAACATGAATAAAAGGTAATGAAGCACATGAAGAATTAATTGAAGGGGCATTTATCATAACCAATAAATGGCCTCTTTGGTAGGTACTAACTTTTAACAAACCTAAAACTCACCTACACATTTCATTATTTTCTTTTATTTATTATAATTATTATTTATTATAATTATTGTTTATAAATTCCAGTCTATTTACTCAGTCAACAATAATTTTCAACAGCTATAAACTCCATAATCTTTATTATTTATGGTCCCAAACATCTAAATTATATTTCAAATATTAAATAAGAATTTATTGGAATTTTTTTATAGAAAAAAAACCCTAAATGTAGTTGCTTAAAATATATATTTTGATGATATAAGCTTCACATAATTATTTTTTCATGATTTTTTTTATTTCAATAAATAAATAAATATATATTGGATAAATTTAGAAAAAAACCCATAAATAGTAGTTACTTAAAATATACATTTTGATTGTATATGCTTCACATAGTTATTGCTTCATGTTTTTTTATTTCAAAGAAAAATAAATAAGTGTTTAATTTACAAATTAATCTCGATCGTTCATCTGGTCTAATAAATACATGTCAATTGTTTCATAAAATAAAATATTGATCATAATAATTAATTAATAATTTAATTAATTGGTTTGTCATTTATACTGATGTTTGGGTAAAAAATTTAATTCATATATATTTATTTAAAAATATAAAAACAGAAAAATCAAGATAAATAAATCACCCCTTCATTTAAATAGAAGAAATATATATATTCATTACATGTGTGGATTATTTATTCCAATAAAAAGGAAAAAAAAAAAAAAAAAAAAGGTAACAACTTGTGAAATCTTTCTGGCAATCAGGTAACGGTCACAGTCCAGTCTGTGAAACTTTTTGCTTTTCATCGTTTGGTAAAATGACCGTCTGTGATAAACCACAAAGTAAAATAACAGTCTACTTTAATAAATCTCATATATTCACACTTAACATTTAGCAATCCCCATCACGTGCCATTCCCGTGCAACCGATTTTTTCCACTATGGGTTCCAAATCCCGTGGGTGCAGGTCCACCATAAGACCATATTTCATAAACAGAGTTAAGGACATCTTTTGCTCCACACGGTGGCCGGCCACCACCGTGAGGCGGTGGCGAAGCAGCACCGCCGCCGCTATCGACTTCATTTGCAAGTAAGCCAAGTCCTTTCCTAGACAGATTCTGGGACCGGCGTTGAAAGAGACGAATCGGAATTGATCCTTGATCTCGAACTTTTTTCCGTCGCCGGATAACCACCTCTCCGGCCGGAATTCAAGTACGTCTTCTCCCCAAATAAATTTCATCCGCCCGGTTGAGTAAATTGAATAAGTGATGGCAGAACCGGCCGGAACCACCGTGCCATCGGGTAGGACGTCATCGGCGGCGACGTGCTTGGAGTCCTCCGGTACCGATGGGTATAGCCGGAGTGTTTCCGATAATGCTGCTTTGAGATACGTCAATTGGTCAACTTCTTCGAAGATTAAAGGTTCCTCTAGCCATTTACACGTGTCACTGCCACGTGTCTCTTTTAAAACTGTACAAATTTCTGTTAGAATTTTCATTTCAACCCTGGGGTTTTTTATTACAAGCCAAAAGAACCAGCTCAGCGCCACTGATGACGTGTCACGTCCAGCTAAGATGAAGTTGAGTGCCACGTGTCGTAGGAACGTATCTGAGTAAGCTTCTTTTTTCTTCATGAAACGAGAGAGTAAGTCATCATGTGGGGTTCCACCATCGACCTTATTAAGCAACTCAAGCTTTCGTGTATTGATGACAGCTGTCAAATACTCATCCACGTGGCCTAAACTTTTGCTCAAGTCAACCTCCATCCCAAGCCTAAGCCATTTTTTCAGCTTCCATATACTTTCAGGCAGAATAAAACGTTGTAAGGTGGCTTCAGTGGCTCGGTCAAAAGCCGACGCGAAGCTATTTTCAGGCAAACCAGGGGATAAAGTTTGTGGGTCTTTCCCGAAAGCCAAGCCGCATATGTTGTCGAAAGTGAGCCGAAGTAAAAGGTCTTGAAGATCAACCGGCTTACCTTCAAGCTGCGCCGTTTTAAGGATGGGACAAAACCTAAGCTTGATAGCTCGGCTCACCCAACGAGCCATGGCTTGTCGGAGAGTTCGAGTGGTGAATTCCAGTGCAGCAGTCTTACGCTGGAATAGCCACGTGTCACCATCAGAATTAAAGATCCCTTCACCAAGCAGATCATGAAACACCGATTGCCACGTGGGGCCCTTTGGGTAATTGTCGAATTTAGCCTTGAGTATGTGCTCAAGGTTTTTGGGATCGCACGTGACAGTCACGAGACCTTGCTTTCGTGCTAAAAAGGGGAGGGGAGAGATGCAGGTTTGGTACGTGCCACCACGCGTGCGCAGATTGTCGGCGATCCAATCATGCATGCGATTAGCATTCTGGATTAAGCCTGGTAAGCTACCCAATAGAGGCCATACGCGTGGACCTGTTAATGACCGTGCGATTGATTTGAACCAAATCAAGTACGCTACAATAACTGATGCAATCAGCCATCCTGTAGACGAATCCATCTGATCCTTTGATCAGAATTAGGAAACACCTCGTCTAACCTCACCAACCACCACCTGTAATACCATGCAACTTCACAAGTCACAACCTACCCATAGACTAACATAAAATACAATAATCTATTATCTATTATTCTATAAATTTATAAACCAATTTTATTGTTTTATATATAAAAATACAATATTTATACAGTGTTGTTTCATATATGAAATGTTTTTTTAAATAATATTTAAATAATTCAATCAAACTGTAATTAGCAACAATTGATTCAATGTTGTTTAATATGTGAAACATTGACTCTTTTGTATGAAACAACGCTAAAAAGAATTCCCTTACAGGGTATTGCAAAGGTGTAACTATAGGCAACAGAAAAGATGGATGAAACAACACTGTATAAACACTGCATTTTGAATTTAGAAAAGAAAAAATATATGCTTACCAGATGATCGTGGTGTTGAAGGAGGAGGATGAGGAAGAGGGAGTAAAGAAAGTATGGAGATATAGAGAGAGACGAAGAAGATGAGTGATTTATATAAAGAACAAGAGTAGATATCATACCAAAGAGAAGGAGGAGGCTATTAATGAGGTACCCACGACTTTCTCCCTTAAAATCAATAATATATATATATATATATATATATACATATATATATATATATACACACCCTGTGTATATATATATATACACACCCTATATATATATATATATATATATATAAAAAGAGAGAGTGGGGTTATAAACTATTCATGATGAATAATATTCATTATGAATATACATTATTCATATTGAATAATTTATTGATGCAAGGGACACGTGTTGCGTTCTCCTTTATCCTTCTGGTGAACTTGGTTTTTTTATATAAAATCAACCCCATATATATATATATATATATATATATACATATATATATATATATATTACGTCCATATAACATATATATTAATTATACATATATGTATATGCGAACGTGTTTATGGGATATTACTTGATAATTAAAGGACATCAAACATTTAATTTTAGTGGTATTTAGGATCATATCTCAAGTGTCTATAAATTTAAACTTAAGTTATTTTGAGCAAATTAAAATGTGAAAGTTATTAAGTAATATTTAGGACGTTTGATTCATACATTTTTTTAGATTACATTCATACGTGAACAACAAATATGGGGTTTAATTTTATTGGAATGATCGATATATGCTTGATTTAATCTTTTTTTCTAAATATTTGGCACTGTTTCGGTGCGGGCCGCAAGAGCGGTATCAAATCGAAGTAAACTCTGAATATTAGCTAGATATGACCTAAAAATAATATGAGTCAAGGTCAGCTAGTGAGACAATGGGGGGATAAACTTCATCGTCCAGAGGGAAACATATTATATGTGGTTTTATATATATAATTTGGTGTGTATATATACATATATATATATATATATATGAATATCTATTAATTATTTTTAGAAAAATTGGCTTTAAAGAGACTAAAAGCAACCAACATTGAATGCCACCAGATGTTGTTGGAAACATATTAATTTCGATTGAATTGCAATGCAACAACACTAACAACAAACACAAATCCGAATTATTGCTTCATTCCTTTGAAAAAATATTGAGTTTATATTTAGAAAGTAATGTTTAAATTAATAAAATATGCTTTTTAAAGATATTTTATATTACCGAGAAAAATACTTCTACAATGCAGCACGATATATCTTGATTTTATTGTTTTGTTTTATTTTGTTTGTGTTGAGATTATAACACAGTTTTATATGATTTTGATAAAGCGATAATGTTTTTATGTTTTAATAAAATATAAATTTGAATATCTCATAAATTTTTTCAAAAATAAATCAATATTAGTATCAACTATTTAAAAGTTCATTTTTTTGTATAATTTCTATAATTCAATTTTTTATTATAATATAATTTAGATTTAATCAAAAAATAATTTATTTTCAGTTTAATAATATAATTTTTATAAAGATAATAATTAAATGTTCTGTTAAAATTCATTGATTATTCTAATTATATTTTAGGTTTTTTATATTTAAAATGAGATATTTGATTTGCAGTTAGTTATACGAATTTAAAATAGAGAATGAAATGAACCCCCGGATGAGGAACAAATCTCAGTTGCAATTAGAAGTCGAGCCGAGCTTTTCCTCCCCTAGATTTGCTCTTTAATAAGTTGTACTTATGTAAATTCAAATCCAAGGAGGAATGAAAATCCCCTTGTGGCCACCGAGATTCAAATGCGATGACTCCGGGCTATCTGCAAAGCAGGTGATCGCCCTGGGATTAGTCGGCTCGCATAACAGGTTGGATATCCAGGTTAATAAAAAAAATAAGTAATATCTATCAATAAACAGTAATTGAAGCATAAAAAAATGGTTTTAAAATTTTAATTTCAAATGTGATATTATATTCCATCATTATACAATGTGATACTAAATTAGCAACACAGACAACTTTTGGCCCATCTAAATTGCAGACTAAATCGTACTTACACCACTAAATTCCTTCACGTATATTATCACATATAATAAAGGTATTATTGTTCTAATACTATAATTCATCACATGTGATACTAAATCATAGACTCATACAACCTTTGGCGCAACCTAGGTCAAATGACATGTCATCCGCACACCACCAACTCCCCTCATATATATTATCACTTGTGTTAAAGGTGTTATCATCTTCTTGTAAAATGGAGACGTTTATGTTTATATATATATATATATATATATATATATATACACACATATGGATAAGCACACTTACTAACTCAACCACTTTGTTCTTCTCATAATGACTTTGAACTTGTGTTGTTGCACAAGTTTTTCAAAAGAAAATGACACATAATTAAAACTATAAATTTTTAAAAGTATTATTTATCGCTTATTGGAAATAAAAAGTTAAATAATAATATATTTTTTTATCATCATAATTTTTAATAGTAAATTACCCATCAAACAATTCAACATTATAGTTTGTAATTAAATATTCGAAGTTTAAATGATAAACGTAAAAACTTATATTATATATATATATATATTTTTTTTTCTACACGACTTCGTTTACGTAACACGTTAGATTTTTTGACTAATAAACATCACTCTATAATTTTGCTTATAAATTTAAAATAATAATTAAAAGGTCAATTAGTAAATAATCATCTAAATAACTTTTAGGATACATTTTATGTACTTTAAATGGGTGTGACATAATAATTGTTAATTCATATGTCCATCTTTTTGATTAAGCATTATTGATATTAGGGGTACTTATGGATTGAGGTTGATCGAGTTGAAAACATTTGAACAACCCAACCTAATGCTTGTGGTTTAAAAAATCTTAACTTAACCCAACCCGAACCAAAATGCAACTCAACCCAACCCAACCCAACCCGTACGGGTTGGTCGGGTTGATACTTTGATACGTTAAAATATTCTTCTAACCTAGAATATGTTATTTATCTACTCATAATTTCTTTTTCATCATCAATCATTTGATACAACTTATCTATACTTCTTACGTATATCACATTCTGTTAATTTTCTCAATTTACATATATATCTTCACAATTATTGAACATATATACGATTGAGTTACATAAATATGTGAATAGATTGAAAGTATGTGTATATGAAAAGCACACCTGATAGTGTAATTGTCTGATGTACATATTAACATAAATTCAACAATCATATTAAATCCAAGAAATAAAAGGATATCGGGTTCATCGGGTTGGGTTGGGTTCAAATAGTAGTAACCTAACATTAACCCAATACCTACGGTTTGACAATTTTACAACTTGATTAGACATCGGGTTGCTTCGAGTTGAGTTATTTCGTGTTGGGTTGGGTTGATCGGGATGGTCGGGTTTTTGAGCACCCCTAATTGATATCGTGGAAAACTATGGAATGCATGTTGTATGATTTAATAATATTTTAAGACATTTTTGAAAGGAAAAAAAAAACATCTTATTAAATTTTTATGATATTATTAAGAAAAAATTGTCTTATAAAAACAAGTGCTCCATAAACAGATGTTCATAATTAACGACCCTTATTCAACTTGTACCTTAAAAAAATTAACGTGACAATATTATAAATTTAAGTGTTATAAATTAGTTTATTATCAGGACTAGAAAAAATTTGTTGTCCAGTTGCATATCCAATTCTGTTGTATTGTAACCATAAACTAATAACACTTAAAGGCAATCAGTGTCACATGTCTTGTGTACCGTAAACCAATCCAGACTCAAAGATACCCATTCATGGATTGTGGTACATGTACTACATCTGATGCATCAATGTTGGTTAATCGTCATGTCACTAGCAGCGTCCTAATACAAGACCCCGCACATGTAACTGACACATTTTTTGTGAATGACATGCTCAAGCATGATAACTGAACATATACCATACTCATTAATAGTCATAAATATACGTAAAAATGTTGTATATGTGAACATCCCAGTTAGGAAAATCTCATGAAAACTCAACTAGAATTCATGAAGGCTTACTTGGTTCTCCCCTGCTCACGACCTTCACCAATATTGTACACATGCTTTTAAGTACTTGTCCCACTGTACTTGACTAAGCGTATCATTACGAACAAATCTAGACTTTGTCAAACTTGGTCAACGCAACCTTGAGCACACTTATGTGCAAGTAAGTTTAGCTTAGCTTACATGGCAACGCAATCCTTGGCTGGTCAACGAGACCACTTATGTGATCTTAAACTCGTTTGTGTTCAATCTCCCCCTTTAACCATATTGTAGGATAACCGGTAGTTGAAATACTGGCCGTGTTAATAACATAAAACATCTCTTCTTGGTTCAGTTCTTAATGCTACAGTTTCGAATTTCATTATTTTTAATTGCCTGAAAAATCTAATGTGATATCAAATCTTTTGCATGTAAAAGTCAATTGTTGTTAAGCTGAAGTTAATGAAACAATTTATTGAATACTAAAATGATGTTAATGCACACTTTTACATATAATGTTGCATTTACTAAATGTATATATATTGTACTATGTCATATAAAAAATTAATGTTACAAGTACTGTATTTTAAACTGATAATAAATTTACGGGAAAAAATTCATAAATTTACAATGAGACGGTGTAATGACAAAACCTAACAACACCAATATGTATGAGTGTGTATATATGCAACACCCCTAAGAGATTAATAATAGCAGGCAAGAAAAACTTGATATTAACAATGATGACTCAGATAGCTTAGTTCATAAAAGAATAGTTTACGCCCAGTAACAAAATACGGTCGAGTTTAAGGATGACACCTCTTAATCTAATCTATACAAGAAAAGATTATGTTCGAGTGTCACTGATCCTCTCAAAAAGGGTTAGTGTTATTAAAGAGGGCGTCTGCAAAAATGCTAAAAGGCTCTAAGCACCTTGTTTCGACCTCAGTCAACTCCTTCTAGTCAAATCGCCACTAAAACCTGGAGTAAACGACAAAAGGTCAAGTGTTAGGCTAACAAGCTTAGTGAGACCAAGTATATAAATCAACAGTAAGCCAGACGTATAACATCGAACATCACATAAAACCTTCACAGTTAACTTTTCTTTTCCTCGTGTTTCCACGAGGGAGTTTTTCCGTCAATGCCTATTACAAGAGTTCCAAGCTTTTGTTTGTCAGGGGAGACCTGTATCCATTGAACATGGCGGACATAAGTGAGCCATGGTGTCAGTGTTGTCACGTAGCACCTCAATACCTCGGTGTTAGTGCATACCGACCTCCAAATTTGATTATCATACGTGTATTCAGTATCAAAAACCCATGTATCAAAACATAAAACCTCATGTTAGTGGAACATCATAAGTGTAGGCATAACTCTTTGATTTAAATAGCAAGTATGCAAGGTCACATATTATAACATACTCCACATATTACTTACACAATATCAAGAGGCACTACAACAAAATCAGGTTTTTTTTAAGAACTCATTAAATTGTGATAATCTTGAGAACTTGTGCATCACGTGTTTTTTCATATGATTTTTTTCGATCTAAGACTATAATTTATAATATTGATTAGCATACATTTGTTTCATAATGTGTTTGTATAACATATACTCGATTTACAGTGTGAAATTTTTTACGTGTTAGTGAGACAAAAAATACACGTAAAAATGTTTTACATTGTGAACCGAATATTATATGAAACAAACATATGTTAATCAATACATTAAACATTTTATCTAGACGGAAAAAATCATGTGAAACAAAACCTTAAGATAAAAGTTCTCATGAATCTTATAAATTTTGAAGTTCTCGAGTGATTAAGCGAATGTTATATATAAAAATAAAAAAATGGGGTAGTAATATGTGTTTTGTTTAGGGGATGATGGTATGGTATGGTATGATATGGTAGGTAAGTAGAGAAGAAAACCGGCGTTTAAATGTTTGTAATAACTTGCAAGAGAGTGCGACGGCTTTACTCGTTTGGTCACCCAACCACTTAACCCTTTAATGCAGGTTTAATACCATTTATTTATTTATTTTTAATACCATTTCCTATATCTATATTATATATATATATATATATATATAATGATTTCTAAGTCTTTCTTTATATGTACCACCAATCATAAATTTAATAATATACATTTTCATCTTATCGGGTTAAATTGGTAAAAAAAAACAATAATAATATGGTCAAATGTATTGAATAAATCAAACATGCATAACATCATTAATATATATATATATATAGTTGGGTTTCAGTAAAAAAAAACGTAAAAAGAAACCTTCATCATTGGATGTACAATATAATGAGATGCACTGAGATAAACCGGATCAATCCATGTATCAAACGTTATCCATAGGTGGATTTGAGATTAAAGGTGATCAAGGGTGGAGACTCATTCTTACACTTTTTACCTTAACTTTGTTTCTCATATGATCCTTCAAATATATATATATATATATATATATATATATATAGAGAGAGAGAGAGGGGGGGGGGGTTCAGGGAAAATCTCAAAAAATTGAAGAACACGCTGATAAGCGTTCATTTGGACATTATGCAAACATGTATACAAGTAATTGAAGTTGTCTTTTGGTTTTATGCATATGTGCATATTATGCACCTTTGCATACTCGACAACTTGATTATAAATTACGTGCATGCACATGTACATATGGTCTAGATGAATAATTATCAGGATATTCATCAGTTTTTTGTTTTTTAAAGTTTTCCTCTGAATCTGACTCTCTCTCTCTCTCTCTCTCTATATATATATATATATATATAGGTGAAAGATCGTTTAAGAAATAAAGTTATGGTGAGAAGCATAAGAAGAGATTTGAATCCATGATCACTCTTAATCTCATGTCCACCCGTGAATTTTGCTTTAGAAATAAATTGATCTAGCGCATCTCGGTGCACTTCGTTAATGTTGACATTCAGTTAGGATTAATCCAAAAGTAGAGATCTCTTCTTACGTTTCACACCATAACTTTCATTCTCATCGAAACCCAACCCTATATATGTATAAGAGAGAGTTTTCGAAAACACACAAATAACTCTTGATTTTTCACTTTTATACCCTTTTGATGAAAGTTTAATAATGTTTGGTGTTATGCATTTCCAACCCAACCATTAAAAAAAAATACTAAAAATGGTAGGTCTCTTGAATACTCAAAAAAACCCCAACTCCAATCACACAATAAAAACATTTCTAATAAAAAATTAATATATGTATTTATTATTAAACTATTATATTAATGTATTAAATTATAAATCTATATATACAATTAGAATATTAATATATATTTTTAAAGACCTACTTTATCGACCTCCAAATATAGACTCAACATTTTAGACCTTCATTTTTCCAGTATTTTAGTATTGAGTTGGAGATGAAAAACACATCCCTTTTTGCGTATTTAATGTTAGTTGAAGACGGTCTTAGAAATAACGAGACCTTTCTCGTCACAATTTTAAAATAAGCCGATCTTGATTTTTAATACCCGTTAATGCATGATAAGCCATCAAAAAAGCTACGGTATATCGTAAACATTTTTGGCTTATTTAAAATAAAATGAAATCCAAAATATCCTTTCATGACCAATTGGTGATTCCAATATGCATATCATGTTATATTATGTTATGTTATGTTATGTGTTTTTAAAACTATAGATTTAATGGTAACATGTTTGTAGTAAATACCATTAATGAATTGTCATACGTGTTTATATAACATGATATATATTCGTTGGATGACCCATTTGATGTTACTTATAAGTGGAAGACCCCTACCCTACCCTACCCTTATAATAGAAGATTTTAATGATTAAATAATACTGAATATTTTGAAATACTTAAACATATTTGAATATTTAATTTGTATAGAAATTACAAATAATCCGAAGCGTTGTCAAACTCGACAACATTCGCAAATTTCCTTTTGTCGCTCGAATTAAGTGGCTCTAAGAGCATTTTCAACAGATTCTTTAAATTTTTCTTTGGAATGAAGAATAAAAAATGAAGAATCTTAAAAAATATTACATTTATCTCCAATAGATTTTCTATTTTAGAGATTAAAACATCAGTTATCTATATCTATATTATATTATAAAACATTTGACAAAAACTCTTAAAAACCATTTTTTATGCATGAAGTACTGTATATTGATGCATATTACTTAAAATTCAAAGTTACAAGTAAATTATGCATAAGTACGACTTATTAAAGCTCCATGTTTGAATTCGTGTAACTAGCTGCTGATAAACATCATCAAATAGAGGATAAACATCTCATTTTAAAATATAAAAAATCTAAAATATAATTAGGATAATTATTAAGTTCTAACAAAATAATTAACTATTATATTTATAAGAAAATTATATTACTAAACCAAATATAAATTACTTCGTTATTAAACTTAAATTAAATTATAATTAAAAAAATTGAATTAAAAAATTACACAAAAATTGAGAAATTTTAAATAGTTAATTTGATACTAATATCGATATAATTTTGTCATTTTTTTATGATATCTTCAAATTTATATTTTATTCAAAAATAAAAACATCATCGGTTTTTGAATATCACATAAGACCATATTATAACATCAATTGAGATAAATAATAAAATAAAATATTCAAATCAAGATGTTCTCGCTGCATTGCGCGAATACCTCTAGTTATATTATAAAGCATTTGGGTTAGACTCTTATAAACAATTTTTAATGCATCAAGTACTGTTTAATGATGCATATTACTTAAATTTAAGATTACAAATAAATGGTGTATAAGTACGACTTTTAAAATTGAATGGCTGAATTCATATAATTAATTGATAAAACATCATATTTTAAGTATATGAAATTTAAAATATAATTAAGATAATAATTAAGTTTAACAAAATATTTAATTATTATTTTTATAAAAAAACGTTGTCACTTTCTCAAAACCATAGAAAACCATTTCCTAATATTATTAAAATATTCATTACATTTAACAAAATATTGTTTCTATCCCGTAGACATTTAATTTCAAAGACTTTTATTGGTGGGAACAATAAAATATTATTTCTCTCGCTCATATGTAATCATATTTCAGGAGATTCTTCATATTCAGATAAATTTTATTTTCCCTCTCTTATTTTCTTTATTTTGAAGAATCTGTTATAACATAAAAAAACATCCAAAATATTTATTTTCTCCGTTTTAAGAATGCTGTTAGAGATGCTCTAACACGCGTTCATGTCTGAACATGTTTTGCTTGGGGTACACCTTAATCCATGGCTTCTATTTAATAGTTGGCCACCTTCTGAATTCTCAGATTCACCAGTTAACATAATTGGTCCATCTCTTAACAATTTACTGTAATTTAATTTAGTTACAGGGTGTTATATTTCATAAGTTACGTTGTTTTTTTTTCATACTTGAACGGTTTTTTAAGACGTTTGATCATTTAAAATTTTTGACACCCGTGTCAAATTGTAATCTATGTGGTTTTCGATCCTACGGTTTATAAGTTGTAACTTATTGTTGTTTTTGTTTTTATGATTTACAATTTAATGTTGTTTCGGTCTCTGTGGTTTGTAATTATTTACTATTTTGGTGTCATGTACTTAAAGGTAAAAATTAGTTCAGAGACGTAAAAACACAATAAATTGCAAACAATAGAAATAAAAATGACAACTTTTAAACCATAAGGACGAAAATCGAAATTATTAATAAAAATAAATAAATACTTTGAGCTCAATACCCTACCGGGCCACCTCAAGATGGTATATTCTCTTTATGGGCTTTTAAATTGGGCTCCTCATCGGCCCATTATAATGCTTTGGATACCCTTTTTATGCTTATCGGTAGAGATTTTAAATATTCGATAAGAAAAATACGATTATATTCATAGTTAAGTCTATTTAGAGGCTGTTTACTAGCCTCTTAATACGTCTACAGATTTACTGGTAAGAGGCTCTTACCCAAGTAAGAGATGAGTTGTTTACCAAAATAAAATAAATCTCTTACTACCGATGAGACTTCTGACTGTTCTTAGAACAGACACAGAGTTTGAGGCATATCTATCCAGGGGATAGGTGAAGTTTCTCTCATTTACTCCTTACAATCACCGAAGGAAAAAAATTCGTGTGCCAAAAGAAAAAAAATTTCTTCCTTAAATGCTTCAGAATCAAGCAAAATACCTCAAATACTTCAAGGAGAGACCATAAAGATAGAGGTTATCGTTTGCAGGTTTGGGTTGGTTCCGAGCCGGGCCTAACTTGTTTTTTTTGTCCAACGGGCATAATATTGTAAACTCAATCCCTTTTTTCGTGTGCGACAACTTGCCATTGTCCACTCTATAAACGGGTCGGTCTTACCCACGGTAAAAAAATGTAACTCTTATAAATATATAAACTTGATCAATAGCAATTAATTAACAAATGTGAAACCAAAAAGTGAAGGAATAACACCGTTGTAATTAAAATTTTAAGCAACTAAAGTGACACATGGATCTCAGCAAATGGAGAAATAAATTAAAAGCAAAATTCAAACTTCTATAAACAAACAAACCCTTAGCCTTTTGGGTTGTCAAGAATAACCAAATAGTCTCATTTTATAACTTTAATAATTTAATCTTAAAATATACTAGTAAAATTTTAATTAATGGTAAAAAAATATTAATTATAAAATATAAACAGGTTGGGCAGACTTGCCATAATTATTTTCACATTGTCAATATTCGCCCGTCAATTGAAAATGAACAAACCCGGGTTCGTCCATTTTCTAGATAATGGTTGTCCAAACTCGTATTTCTAGTGGGTTGGATGAGCCGGGTATAATGGTCATTTTTGGAAGTAAAACCTAGAAAGAAAGAAAAAAAAAACAATTTAGTAAACAACAAGTCCAGTCAGTACTTATCTCAGTCATACCTCTTTTTTAATCAAACCTCTTATTTCAATCAATACTTGGGGCTTGTTTGTTTTCTAAAATTTTCACTTAATTGCCTCTTAACTCTTAATCAGTCAGATATAAGTGATTTCAGACTGTTTATTTTTTTTAAATTAAGAGCTTTTTTACCTCTTACCGTCCTCTTAAAATTAAGTGGGAATCCTATATCTGATATCAATTTCAGAGCCGCATCCCATCTCCATCTCCATCTCGCTCTCAGCTCTCGATTTCTCCATCCCCATCTCGCTCTCAACTCTCGATTTCTCCATCTCGCTCTCAACTCTCGATTTCTCTATCTCCATCTTGCTCTTCCATCTCCATCTCGCTCTCAGCTCTCTATTTCAAGGTCTCGCTCTTAGCTCTTGATGTCAACAGCTCACGATTTTTTTACTGCCTCTTCGTCCAAGCTCTCGATCTCTCGACTGCCTCTCCGTCCAAGCATCTCTCGATCTCTCAAGAAAGGTAATGGGTCTTCTTCTGCCTCTCGATCTTTGAGAACCCACATCTCATCTTCCCTCTCGAGCTCTTATTATATTCAATTTGTTGGTTATAAGTTCAAAATCATGAGTTAATGGTTATGTGTTCAACTCCAATTTTTTTTTTTTTTACAGGAAGCACTGAATCAAAGCATCTCTCGATCTCTTCTTCTGCCTCTCAATCTCAAAAAAGGTAAAAAAAAAAAAAGAAATTAGTGGTTCTCTGTTGGGTTATTTTGGTAAGATTTATGGCTTCTGCTACATAATATGATGCTGGATTTATGGTTTTGTGTTGGAGCTATTTTTCTACTGTTTTTCTTGCTTTTGCTACTGTTTTTTCTTGCTCTTGCTTTTTGGTTTTGCTAGTGTCTGTCTAGAATGAATATAATAAGAGCTCTCCATGAAAGCTATGAATATAATAACAGCATTGTTCATATCAGATTGGATCCTTTCTTCTTGCTCATAGTAGATGGAAAGACATTGTCTGTTTCTTATATAGTTCAGTCATCACAAAAGATTAGTCACTTTGTACATATGTGGTAGTCTCAATTATAAGGACATGTATAAATCATGTATATATGGTGGTAGTTTCTATTGAGAAAGCATATTCTCTTTTTAGGCTTGTTAAAATTGATATTGGGAAGGCCCTTACATGCTCTGCAAGTTTATTATATCGCTGCTACTTGAAATACTTGAAATCTCATGACTTTGGTTTGGCACCCAGTAGTTGCTATACGATATTGGGCATCCTTAAATGTTAATATAAGAATAAGATTTAAACCCAGTGCAAATTTGAGCAAAAACTGGAAGAATAGAAGCTCGAATCATCATCCATGGAGATGAGTTGAGAGAAGAATCATTATGTGTTATGATGTTTATATTTCTTATTAGTAGGCATCTGTTTTTATATGGACTTTGTTTGATTTTGATTTTGCAATATGTGATTTTTTCCTGTATGCTAATTAGTGATGGACGAGAATGTGCGTGTGAGGTGGACAAGAATGTTTTGCGGTTCACAACTTCATACGGAAGGAAGGTTTAAGTGATGAGTTATTTTCCGAGTATGATCAAACCAACGAACAAGGAAACGAAGACGAGGATGAGGCTGAAGAGATTCAATTGCATGGGAGTGCCGCTGACCAAACATATATGGCTAGTTTAAGAGAAGAAATTGCGACACAATTAATGCAAAATGAATATTAATTCTAGTTGTTACGAGACTTTGTTCGTGTTTTCTATTGTGTGTTGAATCAATTRACGTATTTCAATTAAATTTTTGAATGTGTTAAAAATACATGGTAGTTTACAAATGATTTAAATGATTGGATATTTCAGTTAAATTTAATTGAAATGAATTGATCTAGATTTCAGACTTCAGAAGTTTGTCAGTTTACAAAAACAAACAGTCTTATTGATTCAGATTTCAGACTTCAGACGTAAAAACAAACAATCTGACTGATTCAGATTTTAGATTTCAGATTTCGGACGTAAAAACAAACAGTCTGATTTATTCAAATTTCAAACTTCAGCACCACCTCTTAAAAATCAGAAGTGAATTCAGACTTCAGCACCTCTTAAAAACAAACGCCACCTTACCCACAAATTACAGTAAACAACCCCTTATTGTAAATAAACGAAGTAGTTTGTTAATCTTGTTAAAATGACGCATGTTTTTGCAAAAAGAACTTGCAGATTCGTTATTTGTTCAGCTTATCCAACGGTATTTTCATGAAAAAAAAATTACAACAGCCAGAAAATGTACGAGTGGTCAAAGTGTTTATATAGGAACACGTCTTATAATATCAAATGTGCTTTTTAGAGTTCATAGAAGGGTACTCGTGCAATGCAGCGAGATAAATTTCGATATTAATGTTTAGTTTTATTCTTTGTCTCTATCGATGTAATACGATTTTATGTGGTTTTGAGAGAACGTTAATGTTTTTATTTTTGAATGAAATATAAATTTGAAGATAACATAAAAATTTGAAAAAAAATAAATCGACAGTAGTATCAAATTAACTATTTAATAGTTCTCGTTTTTTTTTTTTTTTTTTGTGTAATTTTTTTAATTCAATTTTCAATTTAGATTTAATAATAAACAAATTTATTTTTAGTTTAATAATATAATTTTTTATAAAGATAATAATTTAACATCCGGTTATAACTCAATGATTATCTTAATTATATTTTAGATTTTCTATATTTAAAATAGATGTTTATTCCATATTTGATTATATTTATCTGTAGTTAGTTACATAAATTTAAAAATGTAGCTTTAATAAAGTGTAATTATGCAAAATTACCTGTAATCTTGAATTTTAAGTAATATGCATCAATAAACAGCACTTTATACATAAAAAACGGGTTTTAAGAGTTTTTGTCAAATACTTTATAATATGATTTACACATACGTGTATATAAACATGGTCGTGTGTATATACTTAAACATGTTTTCTATGCAATTTAGACATGTTTTTATATCTAACGTCGGGCGTGCTTATACTTTATGTATGTATAGATTATACTTTCACACTTTAAAGTCAAAACATTGACTCAATATTACAATGAGTGATATGTATGAATTCATGGTAATTTCAACAAGAAATTAATTTAGAATATATTATTAAAAACGTAAATATTTGATTTGAAAAAAGAAAAAATAATTGGAAAATATAATAATGATTAAAAAAAGTACATTGATTTAGTCCAATTAATGAAAAATGACGTCACCAAGTATCAAAGGTACAGATTTAGTCTCAGGTTTATCAAGTATTTTCAATATTATAAAATATTAAATATATATTGTTTAATTGTAAATATTTAAATATATAATTCAAAAAATTATATAAAAGACAACTGATTATTATATTAAATTAAAAGGGTATTCGCACAATGCAACAAACTATATCTCGATTTTAATGTTTCGTTTTATTTATTTTTTGGAGATGTTATAATACGGTTTTTATGTGGTTTTGAGAAAAAGATAATGATTTTATTTTTGAATAAAATATATATTTGAAGATATTATAAAATTTTGAAAATAAATATATCAATATTGATATCAAATTAACTATTTAAAAGTTTATGTTTTTTGTGTAATTTCTTTAATTTAATTTAGTTTAAATTTAATAACGGGGTAATTTGTTTTTGATTTAATAATATAATTTTTTAATAAGGATAACAATTAAATATTCTAATTATATTTTAATTTTTTTATATTTAAAATAAAATATTTATCTTTTATTTGACTATTTTATCTGTAGTTAATTACATGAATTCAAACATGAAGCTTTAACCAGTTGTATTTACGCATAATTTATTTGTAATATTTAATCTTAAGTGATATGTATCAATGAATAGTACTTCATGCATAAAAATGATTTTTAAGTCTTTCTGTCAAATGATTTATAATATAATATAAATATATATTTTCATCGGTATAATGAAAATGCTTTTATAGATAACTAGAAGGATATTCCCGCGATGCAGTGAGATAAATCTCGATTTTAATGTTTAGTTTTTATTCTTTGTCTTTATCGACATAATACGATTTTATGTGGTTTTGAGAAAGCGTTGATATTTTTATTTTTGAATGAAATATAAATTTGAAGATATAATAAACTTGAAAAAACAAAATCAATATTAATATCAAATTAACTATTAAATAGTTTTTTTTTCCGTGTAACTTATTTAATTCAAATTTTTATTGTAATTTTTTAGAACTCAATATTATCTTAATTATATTTTAGATTTTTTATATTTAAAATAAATGTTTATCTTATATTTGATTATGTTTATCTGCAGTTCGTTACACAAATTTAAAAATAAAGCTTTAATAAGTTGTACTTATGCATAATTACTTGTAATCTTGAATTTTAAGTAATATACATCAATAAGCAGTACTTCATATATCAAAATTGTCTTTAAAAATTTTGTTAAATATTTTATAATATAATATATATATATATATATTGTTTATATATATATATATTTTTTTTCTTTATTTGCAAGAAATTATAATATTATTTGTTTTTGGCACAATCAAACAAATTTGGGACCCGCGTCTCTCTCTTTCAACCTCCTTTCCTTTTTCTTGTGAAAATGGAAAGAATTGGTCAACTATGTTTACCCCCTAAAGTATTGTAATAGTGCAAAAATTACCCTCAATAATACTCTTTTACTTTTTAAGAAACCAGTTATCTAAAATACACATTGAATTACTTAACGTTAACGCCATAACGAACATATAGTAAATTGTTAATACGTAAAATACTTTTGATCGCAATACTTTCGAATATGTTAAAACATCTAAACGGTTAAAACCAAGTTAACATGCTGAAAAACATTCGTGATCCACATTTTTGTTATCCACTCTTACATGGTATAGCTATTATAGGAGGGTCTGTTTGTTAGCAACTTAATTAACGTAATAGAACTTATAGCTTATTTGGTTGGTTATACAAGACTGTTTGATAGTGATTTAATGGTATAAACAGTAACTTATTCAGTAACTTTCTAAGTGAGAGCTTTATGCAGAAAATCAAGTTTTTTCCGAAACTTGTCCATTCCAATAGAAAAAGATGTTTATTCCATCTATGAAAAACCTCTCTAAAACAAAACCCTTCCTAACTCATACAGACGGATTAATGCACACATATATATCTTTATCCACACATGATTTAATGGAAAACCAACCAAACAACCTTAAATCTTGTTTGCATAATTTTGCAACTAAAAAATTAAAGGGTTGTCTAAAGAAGGTTTAATTTCATGATCGGTTGCATATTTTTGTAACTTATTTCATGCAAATTATGAGAAATACTATTTTTCTGTTTCAATTAGTTGTAGTCTGTAAAAGTATTTTGTATACTTTTTTTTGATTAACCTGGATATCCAATGGCGACCACCTATTTCGTAGATAACCTTGAGTCACCGTATTTGAATCTCCGTGGCCACAAGAGGATTATTGTTCTTTCTTGGATTTGAATCTGAGACCTCCTGGTACTTTTGACCTTTGGAGCCAAGCTCAAACCAATCAAGCACCACCCTTGTGATTTACTTTGTATACTTTATGGTTTACATAACATGTTTTATTTTGTTTTTTGAAAAAAGAGTTATTCGATCTTCGATCATATCTCAATTTCGATTTTCAGTTTTTACAGAATTCTACAGAACAAAAAGAGGGAGTAAAGGGTAATTTAGTAAATTATAGTGGAGTTGACTGTAGTTCATATATAGAAATATAATACTAACCCTTGGACCTCTTTCTTTCACACCGTTAACTCTCAAAGGAAAAAAAAATGGGGGTTAAATAATAAATTACTCTCTCTCTTCCTCAAACCCCTTCTTTCTCTATCCTCTTTCTTGTTCTGCTTCATTTCTTCAGCGTCTCTTCGGTAACTGACACTTCTCTGTAAGAAAGCTGTAAATTTCCCGCCGGTTTCCGGCAGTTTTCCCCTTCGGTATGTCTTCTTTACACGCTATAACGTTTGTACTTTAAAGGAGTTTGATTTGAGCTTTTTTATGTTGTGACGAATTTGAGATAAATATAGAGATAGGAGGTAAAATACCCACCATTTGTTTGTTGAATCAGTTATTGTTTTAGGGTTCTTCTGAAATTGAGGTTGTTTTTATAAGTCTACTGTATTTCATTAAGTTTGATTTTGCCTTCAGGTGAATTGCAACAAAATTTGTTCGTTTTTATACACCCTTTTTGGTGTTTGTTTGTGGGTTGGTGTGGAATTTTGCTAATTTTGATTGTTGATGATGGAGATTTTTCATGGGGTTTGTAGCTGGTGATATTTGGCGTGGGTGTGTATAAAAACTAATACTTTTGATGGTATTGCTTATTGTTGTTATTCCCTGGATGTCTGTTTGTGTTTAGATGATGGATTTGAGAATCAGATCTATCTTAATGTTGAGTTGGGTTATTGGTGGTCTTGGAGGGCATAGGTTAGATGGACATGGAGGAGCTCAAATCTGAATTTTGATCCCTCTTTTGGTCATTAGCAACCATGCTAGGAAATGTATTAGATATGAAATCTTGTTAAATCCAGTTGAGATCATGTTTTTCCTGTTTGATGGATTTTATGATCAATATTGCCATTAAAGTTGAACCAGAATCCCTGGATTTTATACGCTTATTTAGGTGTGTGCTTTCTTGAAGTAATCATTGACGATGAAAGCATTTGATATTGAAGTTGGATTATTAATAATGGGCAGCAATCAAATGGAATTGGATTATTACCGGCTGTTTGGTTGGTTTTCCATTAAGTCCGGTATAGATAAAGTTGTCTGTGTGGATTAATCTATCTATATAGATTGGGCAGATTTTTGTTTGGAAGAGTTTTTATAGATAGAAGTAGCAAGTTTTTTATTCGGAGACACAAGTTTGGAAAAAACTTGGCTTTCTACATAAAGCTTCCTCTAGAAGCTTACTGAATAAGCCACCTTCTATATCATAAAGCCCCTACCAAATAGTCATGTATAGCTGACTGAATAAGCTGTGAGTCTCATTAAGCTCATTAAGATGCTAACAAATGTGCCATTAGTTAAGATATGCTGAAGGCTTTGAAATGGTTGGCCACACGAGCTTCTGATAAACTAATTTTAGAAAAAGAAGATTTAGTTAAATCAACCATCATATGGGGGAGGTGGAAGCGTTAACTGTTTTCTTTCTCTTGTTATGCTTAACTGAAACCCTAGGTTAAATGAAGTCAAGATAATGAACTAAATCAAACCAAACGAACCCACTATATCATATCCCATACAGAGGTAGGGTGTGGGGTATGTAGACCTTTCCTCTACCCTAAAAGGGTATATAGAAATGAAGTCAGGACAATGCAAGATGCAAAACATTTATATTTCATCATTTGTGGCAACACCAGTTCATGTGCTTGCATCTTAGCTCATCTATTCCATTGTAATTGTGTAGCTCATATACATAAGGTAAATCTCCCCTTATGCATTTTGCCTCATTTAA
This sequence comes from Cynara cardunculus var. scolymus, assembly GCF_001531365.2. Taxonomy (NCBI): domain Eukaryota; kingdom Viridiplantae; phylum Streptophyta; class Magnoliopsida; order Asterales; family Asteraceae; genus Cynara; species Cynara cardunculus. The sequence continues at coordinate 17,146,781 of NC_037542.1, read as the reverse complement.
CATGATCTTTATTTAACGCTTCAGGCCTATAACCATATAAAGGGGATTGAAACACTAGTCAACTTTACAATCGATTAGACATCACCGTATTTTACATCTATAAAAATAATTAGGAGTCCCCTCTTGATTTCGATCACTTTGAACTAGTAATTTTTTGATAAAAATTGAGACAAATGTTTGCATTTTTTAGCACCAAATATGAGAGTATGGTACGTTCTTTTGTAGTCCAATTTTAGTTATCATTTTTTTCTTCACAAGCCGAAAATGTTCTTTTATCAATTTTGAAGGACATTAACTATTGAAACTCAAAAATGAACTCTACTTCTTGGGCCAAAATGAGTACCAAACTTTTTAGTTATTCATCTTTTTCCCGTACCGATTCTTAGCATATGGATTTAAGAAATGGGAATATCAATGAGATGCCCAAGCCCCATAGATGGAACATCAGAAGATGCAACATCTCGGCGGATGCATCATCGTAGTGCCCAAGCCCCATAGATGGAACATCAGAAGATGCAACATCTCGGCGGATGCATCATCGTGCAACAAACGTCCGAGACTAATTAACCTTTTGAAATAATGGAAACATTACCGTCATATCCCATCTTCCAGACTTCACCAAATTTATAGGTGAATGCTCCTTTTTGATCAAAGGATGGTAATGGGATGGCATGGCCTTTAAATATAATCTCTTATGAGATGGGTTTGTGGTGTGTATCAATCGGGATAGAGCTCGAATAGGGTTCAAGAAATACCGAAATACCCAATTAGTAAAGAAGGCGAGGATGGGCTTTGTTTAAAATCACGTACATGCCTCATTTATGCTCAAATAACCTATAATTTTAAGTACACACAAATATAATGATCATGCAAGCATGTATATTGGTTAGTATGTTTTGTAAGGATAACACTAAGAAAGTGGAATTTGGTTTTTAAATGGGATAAAGCTATGTATTTATATGTTTTACCAATCTTAGGGTGTAGGTGAGTTTGGCCAATTTGTTAAAATGATGAACAATATATTCCATGCACTAATAAATCATGAATAATCTACTAGCATGTGATAGATGGTAGATAGATTACGGTTATCTATTATGAACTAGAAGGTTTAAATGTATAGCTTTTGTAACTGGTTTAAGAGGAACTTTTAAGAACTATTGTTTCAATAAGTATAATCTTCATAGAAGATTTAATAGACGGTCAAATATCTTAAGTTATTTGGAAGAATCAGATTTTTGCTGAGCCATAATCAAAGTATCTATGCTTTGCCCAAAGGCATAAAATGGTTAATTGGGGACCATCTCAAGGACATCCCTCTATTCCCTTTTTTTTGGATAGAATTGGAATTTTTTTCCTATATCCGGCTAATGGAAATTTATTTATTTATCATCATTTTGTCAAGTCATCGAGCAATATGGATATCTTGAAACAACACATAAAATGAATCTTCTTTTTCTACCAAATGCTTTAATCTTGTTTCTCAACTTGAATGATTAGACACAACATAGAATATGAACCCCTAAATGAATTTGATGCCGAATTCCTTACATCCATGGAAATCATGTGTTTCTTATCATGTTAATAATCAGGAAAATTCTACCTATAGGGATATAGGAAAGGGAAGAAATCATATATGTCTAAAGATTAAATCTATCAAGGTTATCCTGTGGGATGTCAAATACCAATAGGTAAAGTATAAGCTTAGTCTTGGCTCTGCTCATATAGGCATAGCTTTTATAGGCTTGTATGAGTTGAACCTTGGTTCGTTTGGGTTAGCATAAAGTCAAAATTAAACCTTTAAAAGAGAATCACCGATAAATCATACCCACAAAATTTACAACTCTTGAAGAGGCTATGCGTAGTGGATTGAATCAATATAAATTACTCTGTGGCTTGCACGAGCTAAGCTTAGGGTTGCCAAGCTACCTCGAGCTTTACTAGGCTTGAGCTTGGTTGAGATTGGCTTGGGCTTTGACTTTCCTTGGATTTTTGAGAAAGCTCATGAACTGACTTGTATGGTGTACACTCACCTCTATGGCTCTTATTCATATCAATTAATAGTTTCTTTTTCATGTTGAGAAGTAAATACCGTTATTAATGATGGGCATGCCTCTTTATTTAAAAATTGATATAAGGCCTTGCACAATTTTATAGTATGCTATTATTGTGTCATCTATAATATATAGATTTTTCTCTTCACCTTTCATTTGTTCCATGAAGAAAATGGCTTTCCATATTTTATTTATGCTTTGTTTTATCTTTTATCTTATGTTCACCGTGTCATTTGCGTGTTAGCATACACTTATATGTTACTATGCTACATGCCTCCTTGTTTTTTGCTTTCGTTTTGCAAGCCAATGGTTTTTATGGAAATAACCTTTCTACCATCATTGTAAGATCCCACATCGGTTGGGAGGGGAACTAAGGTTGCCTTATAAGGGATTGGATGCCTCCTCTATCAAACACGTTTTAAAACCGTGAGTCCAGTTGTGGACAAAACGGTCAATATCTGGCATGGTTGGTCTGGGATGTACAAATGGTATCAGAGCCGGGCACCGAACTGGTGTGCTAGCGAGGACGCTGGGCTCCCAAGGGGGGTGGATTGTAAGATCCCACATAGGTTGGGGAGGGGAACAAAGGTTGCTTTATAAGGGACTGGATACCTCCTCTATTGGACGTGTTTTAGAACCGTGAATCCAGGTGTGTACAAAGCGGACAATATCTGGTACGGTTGGCGTTGGATGTTACAATTTGGGGTAGAGGCAAGGTCTGCGTACATCCTACCGCCAGACCCCCTTCAGCGTGGGTTATACCGGGTTGGTTTGGTTTTATTTTTTGCTTTTCTACTATATACGGAACTATGGTCTTATAGTAAGAGAAGCAACAACGTCAACAACAAGCTTTTATCCCAAATTAGCAAGAGAAATGCAAAAAAGTGATGAACTGAAAAACCACACATTTCTAGCTTTACTTTTAGTCGGTGATGATTTCTTTGAGTTGATAAAGTGGTTTGAATTATGAATTGTATCTCTATGTGTAATTGATGGTCATCTTCTTGAATTTAATATATGGTTCTTAAATGCAGTTTACGGTGCAACGGTCATTTGATTTATTGCTATTTATTTCATGATTACGAAAGCAGCGGCAGAAGTTTACCTATTTAGCCATGTTGATGTTTGGCGATATTTTCAAAGGGAATTATTACCAATTCTCATTTGTGACCTAGAATTTGCGGAACCAAATCTGCTTTCAATTGAAATGTGATATTCAACCCAAGCACAATTTATACAGTTTCAGGAAGCGATTTGTAGTCTCTACTAATCAATTCCACAAAATCATGTCTCCGTGGTGGAGTAAATCTTCATCTAAAGAAGTAAAGAAGAAACCAAATAGGGGAAGTATCTTTGGGTCGATTCAAAGGAAGCTGAAGAGCCCATCGGAAGGGAAACAAAACTCATCTCGAAGGCGTAGTGAAATCGCTTCTGAAAAGGGATCTCATTCTCGTGCTGGTTCTCGATCCCCTTCTCCATCCACGCCAGTTGCTAGATCCCACAGTTTTGCTGAAAGACCTCATGCCCATCCGCTCCCACTTCCTGGAAACTTTTCCGGTATTCGGTCTGCCGATTCAGGAAAAAGGACATCAAGAAAGCCTGGAATTGCCAAAGGATCCTCGCCCTTATTGCTTTTGCCGCTTCCTAAACCTAGACATCCCCAAAATGCACAAGGTCATGCGGATGCAGAAGGCGATTTGGCAACTGATTCTGCTTTTACAGATAGTTCAAGTGATAGCGATGATCCCTCAGATTCACGGCTTCTAAGCCCTCAGGCATCCGACTATGAAAACGGGAACAAAACTTCTACAAATAGTCCTTCCAGGTGAGTTTTAGATTTATGTTAGATTTTCGCCCAAATTTGTACTGATTTTGCTAATTGTAGATTGAAGATGATATATAGGGGTCAGGTTAGGGGAAAACCGCAAAAAAATGGAAAACTGAACAACACCCTAGTAACCATTCATTTGGAAGGTATGCACATGTGCATACAAGTAATTTGTAAGCAATTTGTCCGGTATGCACATGTGCATTACATGCATAAAAACCAAAAACCAACTTCAATTACTTGTATGTACATGTGCATACCGTCCAGAATCCAGATGAATGGTTACCAGAGTGTTCCTCAGTTTTTCATTTTTGGGGGTTTTCCTCTGAACCTTCCTCTATTTGTCATATTGGCTAAAGTTAGAGCAAGATTTTGCATCAGTGTAGCCTATCTTTCATTTGTCTAACGATCGTACATTTACCCTCTTTGAAGTGCAAATTACAAGATCCAAAATCATATTATAACCCAAAAGAAAAGGGAGAAATTGAAGCCAGCAAACACGTTCTTGAACAACCAGACGGTTCCAGTGTCACCAAAGCGAAGACCTTTAAGTCGTCATATGGCAAAACTACAGATTCCTCAATCGGGTGCTTTTTTTAGTGCTCCAGACAGCTCCATGTCCAGTCCCTCTAGAAGTCCAATGAGGGTATTTGGCCCTGAACCGACTCTGACCTCTGGTTTCTGGGCTGGAAGGCCTTGTGCTTATGCTGACGCTGGTTTTCTTGGGTCTGGTCACTGCTCTAGTCCAGGGTCAGGTCACAACTCGAGCCATAATTCAGTTGGAGGAGACATGTCGGCTCAATTGTTCTGGCAGCCTAGCAGATGTAGCCCTGAATGCTCACCCATACCTAGTCCAAGGATGACTAGCCCTGGTCCTAGCTCGAGAATACAAAGTGGGTCTGTCACCCCGTCACATCCAAGATTTGGCGGGTCAAACACGGACTTATCTGCAAACTGGCCAGATGATGCAGTTAACGGGAAACAACAAAGCCACCGACTACCCCTTCCTCCACTAACCATCTCAAATGTTGGTCCTTATTCACCCTCGTATTCAACGGGCACTACTCCAACGGTTCCAAGAAGCCCAGGCAGAGCAGATTTTTTGGTAAACCATGGTTCACGCTGGAAGAAGGGACGGTTGCTTGGTAGGGGCACATTTGGACATGTTTATCTTGGTTTCAACAGGTTGGCAAATTTCTGCTGCTTTCCGTTATTTGGCATATATAATAATTACTTTTTCAATGATAAATAAGTCTTTAGGGTCATGTTCAGGGGAAAACCATAAAAAAAATGAAAAACTGAGGAACACGGACACCATGGTAGCCGTTCATCTGGACAATATGCAGATGTGCATACAAGTAATATATAAGCAATTTGTCTGGTATGCACATATGCATAACATGTAGACGTGCATAAAAACCAAGAAACAATAACAATTACTTGTATGCACATGCGCATACCTTCCAGATGAATGGTTACCAGAGTGTTCCTCAATTTATCATTTTTTAGGGGTTTTCCCCTGAACCTCTGTCTAAGTTTTTAAGACATCCATTTCTCATAATCTGACTCGCTGTATTGCAGTGAGAGTGGGGAAATGTGTGCAATGAAGGAGGTGACACTATTCATGGATGATGCAAAGTCGAAGGAAAGTGCCCAACAGCTGGGGCAAGTAAGTCTTTTCACCAACCTTTTAATTATTTGCCGTACCTCTTTGTGAAAAAACAATCTTTATCTCGTAGAAACTCATACGGGTCCTTGATATTTGGCAGGAAGTTGCACTATTAAGTCGTTTGCGACATCCAAACATTGTGCAATATTATGGATCTGAGACAGTAAGAAAATCATTTAGAGCTATTCTTTCCTATAATAGATGCACCCTGATCTTCTTCTTTGTTTATATTTTTTCAATTATCATTGATAATAATTTAAAGATTTGTCTTTACTTGATGTTAAGATCCCTCTTTGGTGTAAGGGCATTTGTGGGTTGTAAACATTCTCTCTCTCTCTTTGTACAAACTTACCAGGTGGAGGACAAACTCTATATTTACTTGGAGTATGTTTCGGGTGGTTCCATTCATAAGCTTCTTCAGGAGTATGGCCAGTTGGGTGAAATCGCAATCCGAAGTTACACTCATCAAATTTTGTCAGGACTTGCGTATTTGCATGCCAAAAATACAGTCCATAGGTGAGTTTAATTTGGTCACTGTTTGCTCATTATTATTCCACTGCTAGCAATATCACTGATTGTTTATTATGTTTTCTTAGGGACATTAAAGGAGCAAATATACTGGTTGACCCTAATGGACGTGTAAAATTGGCCGATTTTGGGATGGCAAAACATGTAAGACACACACACACACATATATATATAGAGAGGGAGTTTCAGGGGAAAACCCTCGAAGAAAATGAAAAACTGAGGAACACCCCTGATAACCGTTCATCTGTACGGTATATCCACATGTGGATATAAGTAATTGAAAATGTTTCCTGGTTTCTATGTACGTATGCATGTTATGTGCATGTGCATACTGGAAAAATTACTTCTATGCACATGTGCATACCATACAGATGAACAGTTACTAGAGTGTTTCTCAGTTTTTCAATTTTTTGCGGTTTTCCTCTGAACATGACCCTATATATAGAGGCCACTTCAAATACCAACCGCCTAAATCTTACAAACTGTAGAAACCAATCTCAACAGTCCGTGCAAATTATCAAATCAACAGCAACGATGTGGATTAAATCGATTCCGAAATTTACTTTTAACCTTATCTGCGACTGCAACTGATTTGGTAACTGTCTAAAAATTTCAAAATACACAAAATCAAGAGCCGAGATTGGTTTGTACGGTGTGTAACATTCTTATAGTTTGTATTTAATTTGTCCTCTCTCTCTGTATATATAATGTGGTCAATAGCATCTTAGAGTAGCCATCTATCTTTTCATCGTTTGATGTGATTGCCTTTCACAGATTTCAGGCCCGTCATGCCCGCTATCCTTCAAGGGAAGTCCATACTGGATGGCACCCGAGGTCAGCATACCTGCCAAACTCGTTTTTCTTGCTCTTTTCATTCATCAAAATATTCCACAACTAGCAACCTTTGATTAAATTCTTTCAGGTTATCAACAACAATTCAAATGGTTGCAATCTTGCTGTGGATATATGGAGTCTTGGATGCACCGTACTAGAAATGGCTACAACTAAACCGCCATGGAGTCAGTACGAAGGGGTTAGTAGTTTTACAATAGCTTAAATTTAAAAACATTTCGGTTTTTTCTTTTCACCAAACAAATTATTAGAAAATATTATAAAACCACACCAGACCTTACTATTTCTTTTCTTGTTTTATGTGTCCATCAAAGGTTGCTGCTTTATTTAAGGTTGGAAACAGCAAAGAACTTCCGGCAATCCCTGACCATCTTTCAGATGATGGCAAAGATTTTATCTTGCAATGCTTGCAGAGAACCCCATCACGCCGCCCTAGTGCCGCCCAGCTTCTTGACCACCCTTTTGTTAAAAATATAGTTTCATCTGAAAGATTGATACCAAACCCTGTCCCCATTACAAATATGGTGAGATCTCTGGTACGTTCTTCGCCTTACTTTTTGGGAAAAATCTTTTCTTTGGAGATCTTGTGGAACGATGTTATACCTTTTTGGATCGATTATCTGTTATAGGGTATTGGGCATACTTCTGAAGGAGTTTCTGTTCTTCCCTCTAGAAGTCCAAAATCTAGTTCCGGATTCAGGTCCGTCTTTCTGTCCAAAATCTTGTTTTTCGTTGATACATATGCTAGAGTAAATTTATGATTTTTCTAAGATTAATCCCGGCAAATTGTGACTGCAAGGAATAAGCCCTGATAAACTCAGTGGCCACAATTGTTGTGTACACCTGGAATATAACCCTGGGGTTATGGGATTTAATTTTTAAAATTTCTTGTGATCTGCAGCGATGGTAATATGCCTCGGAATATATCATGCCCAGCTTCCCACATGGGTAGCCCTCTTTTGCATCCAAGATGTGGTCAAACCATGAATGGAAAACTATCCCCATCTCCTATATCGAGCCCACGAACCATCTCTGGTTCATCCACACCTCTAACCGGACCCGTTGGAACCGTTCCCTTTTATCACCACCAAGTTCAGGTTCAGGTCCAGAAACAGCCAGGTCCATACAGCCATGAATTGACTTCAAGATCTCCCAATAGATCTTTCGGTAACATCCAAGAACCAAAAGCTGATATGTTTCGAGCAATGCCTCAAGGGTCTCCCTTCTTTCAAGAAATAGTTCCTCAATCAGACAATGATTTTCTAGGGAACCAAAAAGAAACATATGGCGGGGGAAAGTCTGTGTTAGCTGATCGAGTTTTCCAACAGCTTCTGAGAGATCATCATCATGTGAAGCAAAATCCAGCCATTGATCTCAAGCCCGCTTCTCCAGTTGTGAATCGAAGAGAATGGAGTTGATCTGATCTGACTAAAAGAACATATTATGAATAATATCTATATACTTATATATATATATATATAAAAGATCTCTTTTGGAAGCTGAAATGGAAGGAGGGATGCTATTAACTATAGGTACAGAGTAATTTTCGCATTAAAAGTTAAAGAAAGTTATCAAGATTTAGAATCTGATAGACGGCGGTTTGCTTGCAGTTATGCAGATGGATAGCTTCTAAACCTCCAGCATTTAACAGGCGGGATGGATGTTCGCGTACAGGAAGAAGGTTAGAGATAATTTTGTTGAAAAGCAGGTTGTGTAGATGGTTTAAAAACTAAAGTAGAGTAGAGTAGTAAGGAATGAAATACTAGTTATCAACCATCTTTTCTTTTGTGCACAACAAGCTTAATCAATCAGCTTCAGTTCTTTTTGGTCATGTTATTGTTACTCTTACTTTCTCTCCATCTCTTTACCATGTTTGGGCTGAACCAGGGCTCGGCGTTGGCCCGATATTGGTCTCTTTGTAAAAGCCCGGTGCTGATCTTTGAAACCAGGCCCAGAACCTGGCCTTTGAAATCTAGGACCTGGGCTTGGTGGTTCCAACTAGAGATGCACGAAAAAACCATGCCCAAAAGCCTTGGCATAATAAGAGGTTGTTTGGTTGTTTTTTCATCGATTCTTGTATGGATAAAGCTGTCTGTGTGGATTAACGTGTCTATATGGTTTTGGAAAGTTTTTATTTGGAAGAGTTTTTTCATAGATGGAAGGTGTTTTTAATTGGGATGGATAGGTTTGGAAAAAGCTTGCTTTCTGCATAAAGCTCCTCTAAAAGCTTACTGAATAAGCTACATTTTGTATCATTAAGTCATCAAACAATATTGTGTAGTTGACCAAATAAACTGTGAGTCTATCATGCTCATTAAGCTGCTAACCAATAGGCCGTAAGCCTGATCATGCAAAGTATTTTTTTTTCCAAAACCTGGCCTTTAATAGCCCAACCGGTCCCATTTTTACATCCAAAGCTTGGATCTTTTTCTTACTAAAAACGGGTTCGAAGGTTTGGACTCAAACGCAAAAAAGTCTGGACCTTGTGCATTTCTACTTCTCCAGTTCCTGCTCGAAAAAAACTCGGGTCTTCTTCAGGCCCAACCAAGGTTTGGGTGTGAAATATAGGCCTGATCGTGTTTTTTAGACCATACTTTTGAGGTTTGGGCTTGCTAAACTCGGGGTTTTTGTTTAGTAGGGTTTGGGTTAGAGCTTTTTTATGCATCTTTAATCCCAATAATGCCGATATAATGTTTATAAATTTTATTCAAAGTGAACATATACAAATATCGTAAATATTACACGAAAAAATAAATGAAAAAAATGCAACCAACACGAAGCTTTTGTAATACCAGTTCCGGAAATAGGATTAGGTATAAACCCTGAACCTGAAAACGATTGTGCTTGGGGCTATTTGTTTGGTTTTCCATTAAATATTATATGTATAAAGATGTTCATGGATGGAAGTAACAAGTTTTTAATTTAGGAGGGACAAATTTGGAAAAAACTTGGCTTTTTGCATAAAGCTCCCTTCCAAAAAGCTTACTGAATAAGTCACTCTCTGCATCATTAAGTCACTACCAAACAGTCATGTGTTAGCTGACGAAATAAGTTGTAATTGTTATTAAACTCATTAAGCTACTACCAACAAAACAGACCCTAAACTACAATTTTGTTCGGTTATGGCTTAATCGAACAACCATGAGCTTATTCAAACAACCAAGGGTAGGGTTTATGGCTTAATAAAAAATAGTTGGTTCAGAGCAATGTTCTAAAAAAGCGCCATGGCGCGTTATAGCACCGAGGCGCGACCTTACCGCCACGTTAACCCCCCTGGCGTGAATATAAGGCATGAAGCTTGTTATGGCGCGTTTATGGATTTGCCGCTTTAAGGTACCCCATATATATATATATATACATATATATATATATATATATATATATATTGTATATACATTTGCCGTCTTAAGCCACGCCACGGTCTCGCTGTAACTCGTAAGTTTTAAAGTTTTACCTCGCCCCCACACCTCATGTCATTTAGAACCTTGGTTCAAAGTTATTTCATCTGTATACCAACAATAAATACATCTGATTCAATCTTTTCATAACAAATACACATAAAATAACAACAATTATATGAAGATATGCCAATCTGATCATGGAGCCACCATGCCCAGGCTAAAATCCCGCAGTTTCTTCCCCAATTCCGAATCTTTAGAAACAGAACTCGGTCTGCCTATGTTACTATCTACGAAATACTCCCCGCTAACCCCTTTCACTTGTGGGTGCAACGCCACATAGCACGTAGTTGCCGCCCCCTGAACAAAATCATTAAGCTCTTCGGTTCAGAAAAAAAAAAAAACTGAGTAATTGTATCGGAGAATTATCGAAAACTCACAACTGTTCCAACTCCTAACCTGTGGAATAGTTTTCAAGAAGTATTTGCCCACCCAATCAACCACCCCTGGTTCAATTACATCAAAAACCCATTATAGAATGGACATTCGTTTGACAGTAGAGATCGAAAAGTTCTGATTTTTACCTTCGAGAATGCTGTGGTGACGTAAAAGATTGGTTGCAATTGCACCAGGATGCAGCGAGTTTGCTGTTAACTCCACCTTTTCTTCCTGGGTTTTCAAAGGTTACGTAAATATCATAAGAACTGAACTTAAACTCTTCCTAAAGTTCAACATTTTGATGAATATTATAGATTTTATACATTAATACCTTAAAACGCCTCGTTAGCTCATTAGCATGCAGTACGTTGGCCAGCTTCGACTGTCCATACGCGTATATGGAGCTATAACTGAATCATAGAACGATATAGACAAGTTCATATATATAGATATATATTTATATATATTCACTTGGGATCATGTGAGACCGATATGTTTTCATGAGAAACACAACACCTTTACAGAAAAGCACGGTAAAGGTAGACCTTCACAACGTTTTTGATATGAATGCTAGATGTTTTTTATACCTTCAGAGTCTTTTACTGTGAAAATTCAGTGTAATTTTTGTGGTCTCACGAAAAACCGACCCGTCTTACGAGAATCCAACCCATATAGATATAGAGAGAAACCCCCAAAAAATGAAAAATGAGGAATACCCTGGTAACCATTCATCTGCACGATATGCACATGTGCATACAAATATTTGAAGTTGTTGCTTGGTTTCCATACAAGTGTGTAGTATACCGGACAAATTACTCGTATTCACCTGTGCATACTGTATAGATGAATGGTTACCACGATGCTCCTCAGTTTTTCTTTTTGGTTTTTTCCTGAACCTAACCCTATATATGTAAACAGATATAGATGTACACTGAATGATGTGTACACAATGAACTTGCCTACCTTGATTCATCATTTATTTTGTCAAAGTTAATTCCTCCTTTATATGTAATTCGATGACCCTCAGATGATACGATAACTATTCTTCCTTCTTTTTTGCTTTCCCGCGATGTATTCTTCATGGTGTCGAGTAAAAGATTCGTCAAAAGAAAATGACCTGATAAAAAACCACACATTTGACGTTTCAATCATCATATGTGTATCTTAAAGCGACAGGCTGACCCAATAACCTCCAAATCAACTTAAAACCAAGGTGAAAGTTATTGATAGCCTACAACTTTGAGCTTATAAGGAGCTCATAAATCAAATAATAATCCATGTGGAATGGGTTATTACAGTATGTTTTCATATGTTATAGTCGTCATATACCTAAATGATTCGTTGCAAACTGTAGTTCAATCTTGTCTTTTGAAAGCGTGAACGGAGGAGCCATCACCCCTGCATTGTTACTTTTGACAACACAAACCAACAATCTTACTTGTAGTTTTCAACACATATATACATATAGAGGGTCACAAAAAAATGAAAAACTGATGAACACCCTAGTTTCTTGAATACAAGTAATTGAAGTTGTTTCTTGGTTTCTATGCACGTGGTCATGTTATGCACATGTGAATACCAGAAAAATTCCTTACAAATTACTTGTATGCACATGTGCATACAATCCGGAGGAATGGTTATCAAGGTGTTCTTCAGTTTTTTATTTTTTTGTGGTCTCCCCTAAACCTGACCCTATATATATAGAGAGATTTACATGAGAATGTTTAAAGGAAGGCCGGAGGAACGATACTCTGCAGCAAATTTCCTTACAGATGCCAGCGAGTTGAGATCTAACTCCATCACATCGACTTTAGCATCGGGTGTTTCTGTAAGTATAGTTTCTTTAACTTTTCCACCGGTTTCTATATTTCTTACGGCCATAACCACATGTACACCATGCAACGCAAGGACCCGTGCTGTCTCTGACCCGATACCGCTTGAAGCTCCTAAATGCATACACAAGTTTCATGTTAGAGACCAAAAGGTCTTTGGGCTAGGGGTATGTGAGTCCTTAGCCTCCTAGGAGGTCAAGGGTTCAAACCTCACCAAAGGTGAGGGTGTGTGAGTTTATTTGTTCTATTTGCCATATATAAATATTATATACTTCCAAAAAAAAGTTTCATGTCAGAGTTCTACATCAACAAGACTCCACAAATTTCTCATTAGTAGTATCTTGAAACTTCCATTTTCTACTATGGACTCTTTTGGAGAATAATCTTAACGGTGTTCCATAACTCTCACATGGTATCATAGCAAATCAGGTTCGACTCCAACAACCATGCTAAGGGATTGTTTGTTAACATCTTAATGAGCTTAATGGAACTCACAACTTATTCGGTTAGATATGTATGACTGTTCGGTAGAGGCTTAATGACATAGAAAGTGGCTTATTCCTGTAAGTTCCTAGGGGAGCTTTATGCAGTTAGTCAAGTTTTTTCCAAATCTGCCTTTCCCAATTAAGAACACGCTCATTCCATCTATAAAAAAACCTCAAAAGTAAAAACCTTCTTAATCTACATAGACAAATTAATCTACACAATCAACTTTATCCATACAAGACTTAATGAAAAATCAACCAAACAACCCCTATAGGCCTTTTTGTTAGCAGCTTAAAGAGCTTAATCGGACTCACTGCTATACACGACTGTTTGGTAGTGACTTAGGGACCATTTACCGAACGCTTATCCAGGTAAATGCATATCAAGTCATATTACCGTACCGAATCAATACGGCAAGGATCAAAAATCTTACCCGGTAAGAGCGAAGGCAAGGACCGAGAGTCTTACTTGTTAAGTGACGGCGATGACTCTTATCACAGTCAGCACTTACGGGATTAATTGTTGCATACGATTACTATTTTGATGGAATAAAAAGTAAGTAGTTGATAGTATTAAATTTTGCCAGTAAGCACTTACCTGGATAAGCATTTGTAAACGAAAGTGACTTATTCAGTAAGTTTACATTGGGGAGTTTTACGTAAAAAACCAAGTTTTTTCCAAACCTGCCCTCCAAATAAAAAAAAGTGATCTTCAGTCTATGAAAAAACTCACCCAAATAAAAACCTTTTTGATCTATACAACATATTAATCCAACCAAACAAAGAGCTTTAAGACTTGATGGAAAACCATCCCTTCAGCCCCTACTAGAATTAGCAAATCCCAGATGCATATTGGTAAAATAACATCAAGAATCCAAGATCATCAAGTATTTGCGATCAAAGATCAAGAAATCAACCCCAGTCTTTCACTACCCACATGCCACACATTATTCTAGTGAAAATTTCTAGAACTTTCGTGGTTCTTACTCAAATATGTGCGATGAACCATACCCTTAAAAGTCCAGAACAGATGTCAAAGATCAAACGGTTGAAGACAGAAAGTGAAAAGAATCAAGAACCCTAATGAGCAAACAGAGTTGAAGATGAAAGATTTCACCTGTAACAAGGGCGGTGAGACCAGTACCATCGATTCCTTTAGTAACATCTTCTGCTGTTGAAGAAGCTCCAAACCCAGATTCCCCCTTCCTTCCAAATATCCACATTTTTTGGGGTTAAGAAAACTAGGTAGATTATGCAGGATCTTGATTGGTATTATCATCAACTTCATTGTGCAATAACTCAAATATTGGAATCCATCGTCATCAGAGCATCTACAAAGATTCTAGAAAGTGATTTTTGAGCATTTCACAGTTTCTTCAAAAAAAAAAAAATTAAAGAAATTTTAGTTTACCTAGTTTGTTAAAAATTGTAGTTTTAATCTGTAATTTATTATTATTTTTGTTCTTAAAAATTATAAACTAATGTCATTTTAATGTATGGTTTATAATTGTAGTTTTAAAACTATGAACAAAAATATCAATAAACAACGAATAATAAGAATAAAAAAGTGGTAATTTCTAAACCGTCGTTCCGAATTATTAACAAACCACAGGATGTCGTAATTTACTCAAAAATTTATGTGGGTTTATAAACAAACGTGGCTATTAGATCAATCATTGCAAGTTTAAGGATGAAGTTTTCCATATTGAAAAGTTGGGGATTAAAATTGACAAGAAGAGCATACTCTAGGGACCAAAGTTAACTATTCACATTTCACAAATATCCTGTCAATGCGACGATGGCGGCTTTTGGTAAATGGAGTGTAACGAATCAAGTTCGAATGTAAACACTAATGCACTTAGGCACGGCCATACATAACATAGAAATCACACTTGAGGATCAACCGGTAGTGGGCGAGGGGATTGMTTTTTCCTTGAACAGTTCTTTCAAAAAACGAATCGATCTGATTGATGAGTCATAAGAAGACAATTCATGATTCAGATGCTTAATAATAAGAAGGAATAATCAAATTGAATTTAGCGATTTACCTGGGTGGTCAATTTATGGGCCAATAAAGAAAGAAGTTTATCTTCGAAACCCATTGGAAGGGGTAGTGCACGAGAAAAAAAATCATGCAGAAATGATCGACTCTTTGGACGCCCCGAAATACTAGGGGTGAGCATAGGCGGGTATCCGCTCTTTTTGATAGGAACCGGAACCGGAACCGGCGGTTCTTGAGATATTGAAACCGGAACCGGTTAGAGCGGTTCTTGAATTTTTGAAACCGGGAACCGGTTCCGGTTCCGGGTACCCGCTTCCTAAAATATTAAAATTTTGTTATTTAGAAATAAAAAATAAAACATTGTCAAAACACTAAATTAAATAAACAAGAATACAAATTATACGGAATAATGGTTACAAATATTGTTTAACGATTATAAACCATAATAGACTAATAGAAAATGTTCAAAGTTTAACGATTACATACTATAATTGTAAATGTTCAAAACTTAACGATTACATACTATGAAGTGTAATTTAGTAGAACTAGAAAGTTGATGAAGAATGAAGATGACCACGTCCTTTGAAGATATAACATAATATACATTTGGTATTAAAAAAAATTAATTATTTTTTTATTGAAAAACACTGGGTACCCGCCGGTTCCGGGTACCCGGTCCCGGAACCGGTCCTGGCAGGTACCCGGCGGGTAACGGTTCCGAAAAATTGAGAACCAGAACCGGAACCGTTCTCAATCGGTTCCGTATTTTAGGAACCGGAACCACTCATATCGGTTCAGGTTCCGGAACCGGCGGTTCCAAGGCGGTTCCGGTTCTGCAAACGGGTACCTGGTTCCGCTGCTCACCCCTGGTTCCATACATGAAGGGTATGTTCGATTAGAAAAAAATTGTACTATATTTAACAGATTCTTTAAAATAAAAAAATTAAAAGTCATGTCATTTATATTGTTTCAACAGATTATCTATAATGTTTTCTAAAGTAAGGAAGACATGAAAAAAAATTCTAAGTTTAGAAAATTCTCTAAAACTTGATGTAAGAGAGAGAAATGATTATTTTATTCAATTTCACCAATCAAATTGAATTATTATTATTTTATATGAAGTTTTTTAAAATATATTGAGATAATAAAGTTAGAGGATATTATAATATAATAATTTATGTTGGAATCTTTAAAATAGAGATTATGCTAAAATTGAATGTAATTATTTAAAAAAAAAATTAGTTTTGTTTCTATAGTTTAGAAAGAAAAAAAATCATAAAAAGCTTGTTGGAAATGCTAAACCTCCAATGGCATGATCATGTCTTAATTGGTCTTAAGCCAATCTTGACTGGTATCAGTGTAATTTAAAGGTTGTTCGATTGTGGCTTAATGAGTTGTATAACACATATAGCTTATTCGGCTAGCCATAAATATGTGTTTGGTTGTCGCTTAATCTAGAAATAGCTTATTCGGTCAGCTTAAGGAATACTCCTATTTACATTCAACCTTTTTTACCTATATACCCTTCTTTTAAAACACGCTACCATCTTCAACAATGAAAATAAAACCTTAAGGCTCTCATCGCCTCCATCCCTTTAAGCTTTGCAGCACCTCCATCGAAGCTCTCATTTGCCATCGTCGGTCTTTCATCGTCGTTCTACCCCTCATCTTCATTCTCTCTTCCTCCCTCTCTTTCTCACAAGATCCACCGTTCCTGTCGTTGTCGATCTGTTCTATACCAACACATGTTTGTTCCACTTGCATATATGTTTTGTTTTATTTTTGTTCCATGAAGAAACACACCTGTTCCATGGCGGTTTTGCTTATTTTTACTCCAACAAATATGTAATTCTGTTCCATGGTGGTCTGCTTATTTTTGTTCCAAAAAGATATGTTCGTTGCAGATTTGTTGTATTTATTATCATACAGACAACTTTAATAAATAAATAAAATCCGAACAACCCTTTAAACAATTCAAAATGAGTTGTTATAATCAATAATAAGTAGAGTTCTTTCCAAACAAAAATAGAGTTATCGAAAACTCAAATAAAAATAAAAGAAATCTTTTTTTTTATTATCGAAAAATAAAACGAGCTATTAAACAATTATTTTTGCTTTTAATCATTTAAAAAACAGACATGTCTTCATTAAGGGACCGTTTACCAAACGCTTATCTCGGTAAGTGCATACCAAATCATATTATCGTACCGAATCAATATGACAAATACCAAAAATCTTACCTGGTAAGAGCGAAACCGAGAGTCTTACCTGGTAAATGATGGCGATGACTCTTATCACGATTATCACTTACCGGATTAATTATTGCATACGATACCGTTTTGATGAAATAAAATATTACCCGGTAAGTAATGGATAGTATTGAATTTTCCGGTAAGCACTTACCCGGATAAACATTGGTGAACGACCACTAAGATTGATTCATAAGTTTATATAAATCTAACTACAAATACAGTTATGGCGTGAAGTATTTAGAATCCTATCTAAAAACTAGTATTTAATATCTTAAGAACTGTTTGTTTACCTTTTAATAGTTCCATTAAAAGACATCATATGAATCGGTAAGAAGTGAATATTGTTTGACAAAAAAAATGTATTTTAATGGTCGCAAAATCCTTTGAATGATTTTGTATCATAAATTTTCTTTAACCATTCAACACTCTGATTCTATTATAAATAATTACTGAATAATTATATTTTATTTTACATTATATTATAAAAATCTATTAATTATTCTAACCGCTTAATATTTTACATCAAATTATTTAACCACCCCCAAATAACATCTTAGAAAACGGTCACACATATAATATTTTCCACAATTGGTGACGTATGACAATTATTAAACCCATCGGATACGCACACAAATCTTGACCGGCATCCCATGCTTTTCACCGTTAGTTCATCCAAACAACAACACCATTTTCGTCGTTAATTGACGTTACCGGCACGCTTTTTGTCGTCACATAGCTATTAAAAAATAATTTATTTAATGTAAATATTATTTTATTCACGACAATTTTTTATATTTAAAAAATCATATTTTATTGTGTTAAAATTTAAATGAAGGTTATATTAACAAGCTATTCTTTAGTTGTTAACTTAAAAAAATTAATTGTTGGCTGATAAATAAATTATTAATTGAAAAACTAATTAATAAATTATTATTTGTTAAAAGTCTTTCTTTCAACTCAGTCCATCTTGATTTTTGAAATACTGTTTTTGCTTTGAACATTCTTACAAGTACCAACAGATCATGTCCTAAAAATTGATTGTTGATTTATGATTAGATAAAATAAATGATGGTAAATATTATTTTTGTCATTCACTTACTAATCATCATAATTAATAAAAACAAATACATAATAATTAAGATTTGAAATAATTATTTTTTAATTTTTATAATATATAAAAAAATCAAATAAAGATTGGTGTTAGTTTTTAAAGATCACCAATTTAAGAGTTAATTACCAAAATCATTCATGGTTTGATGGTTTGTTTCGAGTTTCGTCCCTTAACTTCATTTACTATGAATAACTCCCCCTCCTCACGTTTGCAATTTGGTTTGTTTTATGAACGGTTGTTGAATTTCGACCGTTTAGTTAGATTAAGGTATTTTGGTTAATATATCTTTAATGAAAGATACGACAATATTTAGTGACATGGATTATTATTATTTGCTTGGTTATTAATCCAACCACCACCGTCGTCATCGGCATCAACCACTATCACTGATCCAAACATAAACAACAATGTTGTACAGTCTCATTCAAGAAATTTGTAATACGAACCATAAAATCGAAACCCTGAAATTGTAAAACAAAAAACCTAAACCTAATTTGAAACCCTTTGAATTTCATCTTGCTATGTTGGGAGTAGAAGCACGCGGTCCTGGTGGTTTTCAAATGCAGATAAATGAACGTGAGTGAGAGTCATGGTTGAGATGCACGACGCGGGAATTGAACAATTTCGACAAGGGGATATCCATGAGTTAAGAGAGAGATAGAGGAAAGGAGAATAACGGGACAACCTATTCGTAATTCACGTATGAGTTGTGGCTTGCGAACAGGTAGCTCTATTGTTGTTCTTCGTCAACGTTGGAAGTCACAAAGGGATGAGAAGTGATGGCAGTGGAAGTGTAGTTTCACAGTCAAGGGCAATGCACGCGTGTATGTGTGTGTGTGTGTGAGAGAGAGAGAGAGAGAGTATGACAACTTTGCCTTCAAACATAACGAATTAGAATAGACGTTACACAGGGAAACGAAATACAAAACAAATTGCAAATGTCAGAAGGTTATTCATAACAAATGAAGTTAAAGGACGAAATAGTAAAAACACCAAAAATCAGGGACTATTTTTGTAATTAACTCTCAGTCTAAAGAGAAAATGCATTCCTTACGGTAGAATGTGCAATAGTTGACCAAAAGTCAACCTACCAGTCTCTACTGACTGCTGCTGGTGCCCTGCTTCATGTCTATATATCTCCCAACTTCACCATAATTTTGCATTACAGAATCCGATCATCATCGCTCTCGCAACCAAAATTTCTGTTATTAATCCTTGAAAAGATGTGGATTTTTTCATGGAAGGGACCAACTGGATTCTCAGCTTCTTCTACAGCTGAAGAAGTTACACGAGGAATCGAAGCTTATGGCCTTACCGCCATTATTACAGGTCTCAATCTCTATATTCAATCGTTTTTGCGATTATTTTTCACGATTAGGATTTAGGAAGTAGATCAACCGTCGTTTGTGGTTTTCATTTCAATCTATTTGAAGTTTTTAGAGTTAGGGTTGATGGTGATGTTAGTTGGATCCTCTGACCTCGAGATCTGTGCGATGAAATTTCAGGTCCAACAAGCGGTATCGGCCTCGAAACTGCACGGATCCTGGTCTTGCGCGGCGTACATGTGGTTATGGCGGTTAGAAACACCACCGCCGGTCAAAAAGTCAAACAAGAATTAATCAACGAAATTCCTAAAGCTAAAATCGATGTCATGGAGCTTGACGTTGCCTCACTGAAATCCGTAAATAAGTTTGTGGCGGCATACAAATCGACAGGTTTTCCGATCAACATCCTCATGTAAGCAACTAAACTTGTTTCCTCGTTTGATTCTAAACAAATCGGAAAAAAAACTAAAACAGACGGTGACTGAAATCACGACGGTGGTGGTTGTTTACAGTGCGAATGCAGGGGTTATGGCACCGCCGTTCACCCTGACGGAAGACAACATAGAGCTACAATTTGCGACGAACCACATCGGTCACTTCCATTTGACCAATGGTTTGTTGGACATCATGAAGAACACTGCAGAAAAGTCCGGCATCGAGGGAAGGATCGTGATTTTGTCGTCGGAGCTCCATAAAATGAGTTATAAAGAAGGAGTTCGATTTGATCAAATAAACGACGAAAAGAGGTATGTTCAAGTTCAACCTAACAAGATATGTTTTTTTTAATAATTACAAGGGTTGTTTGTTTATCTATTTCTAAAAGGTAAAACTTTAAATCATTAAAATATGAATGTTGTTTGATAAAAAAATGTATGAGTTTTAAATAATTTTAAAATTATTTGAATAATTTTATATTATGTGTCTCATTTAACTATTAAATATCTTAATTTTATTATAAATAATTATTAAATAATTATATTTTATTTTTATCATATCCTGAGAGCCAATTAATTATTCTGATCATTTAATTATTGTACCAAATCATTCGGTAACCGTTAAAAAATCTCCAAATATCTAATATATTTAATTATTAAAAAAATATTTTTTAGATAACATATTAGTTTTATTTATTATGTTTTAATAGAAAAGTTAATTTAATTATTTGAAAATATTAATTAATTAAAATATTTAAAATAGATCGATTTTTATTTATATTACATGTAATGATTACCTAGAGTAAATAACGTTTTTAGTACCTATGATTTATTGAAAATTCTATTTTCGTCCATGTGATTTTAAATTTATGATTTTCATCCACATAATTTATAATTTATTACCATTTTCGTAATCAAGATTTACGCTTTATTGTTCCTTAGTTTTGCAATTCATTTATATCTTAGTCTCTTGTATTTAAAAAAACATTTAGCCTCAAGGATGAAAATAGAAATAAATTACAAACCATAAGAACGGAAAACGCAATTTTAAAACCAAAGGGACAAAATCCGTAATTTTTAACAAACCACATGAACTAAAACATGATTTACTCTTTGTAATATTATACATGTAATAAATCAAATTGAAATTCTATTGACTAACATATACTGGTATTTAATTTTGGTATATCTTGTTTGTATTAGTTAACATATTATATCATTAGTGATTTATTTTAAATATATTATTATATGTTAATATGTACTAATTTTTGGAAATGTCTTTTTGCTCAATTTACATTATTCAATTAGTCTATCAGCTAATTTTTGACAAACATAAACCAACTTAGCTTATCAATTAACAATTAGCTTATCAGTCATTAGTTAGTTTGTCAAACGTAACCTAAATCCCATCCGGAGGTGGAATGTGCATTGTGTGTATACCTGATCACTGTCTTGAGTTTTCATAACAAAATGTCATTGCTAAATGTCCGAATTCACTAAATGTTGCAGTTATACCCCTTTACTCGCGTATGGCCAATCTAAGCTTGCTAACGCGTTGCATGCAAAGGAGCTCGCAAGGCGGCTCAAGGTGATTTTCCTCTTCAAATTTGCAAAACCTTTTAGATATTGTTAGAATATATGGAACCCTTTTGAATTATCTCTTCAAAAGAGAGAGACGGATGTATAGATACATGAGCTTGATCATTTGAGAACTTCAAAATTTGTGAGATCCGTAAGAACTTCTACCTTAAGGTTTTGTTTCACATGACATTTGTGATCCAAATATAGTACTTAATATATTGAATAACATATATTTCCTACACAATGTGTATTTTTTATATGTATGCGGTTCACAACGTGAAACCTTTTACGTGTATTCTTTGTTTCATAAACACGCCAAAAAGGACCACATTGTGAACCGAGTACATGTGAAACAAATATATGTTAATCACTATATTAAATTCTAACCATAGATAAGAAAATCATATGAAATAGCGCAACACTGGTTCTCAGAGATCTCACGATTTAGAGAGCTTTCAAAAGAAGGTCCCCTATATATATATCATGTCGTACGTGTTTGATGGTCAGTTTCTAAAATTGGTCTTATGGATCTACAGGAAGAAGGGGCAAATATAACAGTGAATTCGCTGCATCCAGGAGTTATCGCAACAAATCTTGCACGACACACGGCTTGGATGCGACGTATGTTCGAAACTTCATAATATCTTTAGAGCATTTCCGACAGATTTCATATTTTTTTATAAACAAAAGAAATAAGTTAAAATCTTAAAAAAAATCATTCTTCGATAGTTTCTTCGTTTCAGATATTTGAACATTAATTATATTATTAAAATATATAATAAATTTCAAATCTCAACAAATTTTTGAATAAATTTTATATGAAATAATAATACATTGAACTTTATTGATTGAAAAAATAAAAATACCATTTCTCTCTTTTCGATATTTAATTAAAATATCGGGATTTTTATCGTCTCTCCCACTTTCTGATTTTGGAGAAAATTTTGGTTGTGATGGAATTTCTTGTGTTGAAACAGTAATCTTTGGGTACATCGTTCGGCTCATGTTGAAGAACGTGGAACAGGGAGCCTCAACTACGTGCTATCTGGCATTGAACCCGGGGGCGAAGGGGATAAGTGGCGAGTATTGGGCCGATAACAACATCTCGAGTCCAAGCGGGTTTGTTAACGATCCTGAATTCGTGAAGAAATTCTGGGATTTCAGCGTTGATTTGATAGAGCGAACTCTGACCTCGTCGTCGTTATAAGTTATTCCGTTGAGTAAAATGTTTATGTATTTGTGATGGATGTTAAAAAGCTTTAAGATTGTCAAAATTATACGTCGTCTCTAATAAAGGCATTTTCGTCTCCTCTTCTGCGTGCATTATAAGGAGCATTTATTTTTACAAATTAAAAATGCCACGTGGTATGCTATGATTGGTCGATTGAGTGGTTTTGCCACAATTTAATAAATTATCAAAACATTGAGCTGAAACTAAAGCTAATAAGCAAAGGAAGCAATCCGGTCAGGTGGATGTCGTTTCTCGACGGGTCGGAGCCCATTTTCATGCCTACGGGTACTTCTTAAGGATTTAAAAATCTTATGTTTGAAGGATTTCAAATCCGAACAATCCAACAAACCAAACATGAGATTGCAATGGATTTGAAATACAAATCCTCCCAAATTCATTATTTATTTTGGTTGAAAAGTGTCGACCTCTTCAACCAAATTCACTTTTTAAACATTTTTATATCAAATTCTCATTTTAGGCAAAATTTATATATATGCCTTACACATTTACATAAAACGTATTTTCAGATTAAAAAAAAAATTATTTACACAAATGAGGAGGATCCTTACATAAATTATGTAAATTTGATTGAGAAAATTTACGTAAAACTTTATTTTCTTCTTTTTATCAGTTTATAGGCTTTAATTGAGAAAATGGAATAAAAACCTGCTTTGAGTCTATAAAACGTAGTAAGAGCATCCACTATGTTGAGGTTTTCACCAACTTTTTAACAGTTTTTTTTACACATTATCGTCACCTCAACAACTTAAAAACCTGTACATACTTTCATTATGTGAAAAACCTCACCCAAGTTTTTTCAAACTTTTCACGGTTCCACTATTTTAACTTTATATCATTTATATTTGTATTTATAAAAATAAATATATTTAAGTTTATACAAATAGACATTTATTTATATCGAGAACATATTATTAATTTAATTATGTATTTATTCCATACAATTTTTTTTAAATATTTTAATACAACATATATTAGATATAAATTTCTTATTATATAAGTAATCTGTAAGTATTAACGTAGATCGATTAGGTGGATCAAGACCAAATGACGTGTCAAGAGACCGGTCCAACTGGTTAGGGTCCTCTTGAAAATCGATTTGGATCAAGACCGGCCACAGAAAGACCAGAAGGGACCGTGGACGATAAGATTAGAACGGGTTAACCCAAACACCCATCTCATTTCATCCTAGACTCAATGGGTTGGTCGGATGGTCCAAGCCCTCCAACCAAAAAACACTAATCATTTTAGACCAACTATAAATGTTGAATAACATCTATGAGATAAAGATGAGGTGCATTTATCAATATAAAACTGATTACATAAAACATCCATTAGAACAACATGGTTACTACTACAAAAATGTATAATTATTATTTTGGTACATAAATTACAAAGAACACTTTCACCACCATATTAGTTTGACTTGGTCAACTTGGAACTAAAATCCCAAAGCTTCTTGGCCAGGTCTGCATCTAGAGCATACTTGCTTGCTTTATTCAAGTTGCTATCAGCAAAATACTGCCCACTTACCCCCTTCAATTGTGGGTGCAATGCTACATAGCATGTTGTTGCAGCTCCCTGCAAATTTCACAAAAACCATCATCATTACTTTACCTTCAATTATATATATATATATAGAGAGAGAGAGAGAGAGAGTGTGAGGTTTAGGGGAAAAACCCTAAAAGGATAAACACTAAGGACCATCCTAGTTACAATTCATCTGGATGTTATGCACATGTACATACAAGTAATTGAAGTTGTTTCTTGGTTTTTATGGACGTTTGCATATTATATACATGTGCATACCGGACAAACTACTTACGGATCACATGTATGTAGTATGCACATGTACATACAAGTAATTGAAGTTGTTTCTTGGTTTTTATGGACGTTTGCATATTATATACATGTGCATACCGGACAAACTACTTACGGATCACATGTATGTAGTATGCACATGTGCATACCTTCCAAATGAAAGGTGTAATTTATGATAACCGTGAGATCCAATGGGAACCACTCATTTGAGATAATTAATTAATTATAATATTTTTTAAATAAACTAAAAAGGGTAATTTAGTCATACAAATACCTTCTTTCAATTTTCTCATTTACATAATAATGAACCCCCTAAAAGTCCTCCTTTTATTTTCTCTCCATATTCTAGTGAGTGTGTTATCCCATATCTTGAAACTCATATGTCGATCACGTGGTTTTACGATGGTTTAAGGAGTTACAGTGATCAAAGTGTGTTATCCCATATCTTGAAACCCATATATTGATGTGGTGATCACAATGTGTTATCCCCACTTCACAAATTCATTGCGGTGATCACAGTGGATATATAGTGAAAATGACCGCAAATTCAAATTAATGGATCACGTGTATACGGTGGCTATCACAATAGAATGTTCACGCTGAAGGGGAGATGGAAGGGAAGAGGAGAGATAAGATTTCTAAAATATCTAAAATGCCCTTTAATAAAATTTTAAGTCAAAATTATCAAAATTATTAAGTTCCTAATTTATCCTTTGATTTGGGATTGGGATTGGATCTCATAGATGTCACAAAATACCAAGTTCTCCTTTGAATGGTCCCTATGTATATATACATATATATCTTCAATCACACAAGAAACCAAGAAATTGCAAACAAACCTGTGGGATGTTCTTCAAGAAACTGTTGGCCACATTTAGGAACACAGCTGTGTCAAGAAAGGTTTAAGATCAGCAATCAGCATATAAAAAACTAATTTCATGTTCAAAAACATAGTTTTCTGCATAGAATCTTGGATATATGAAAATGGATGTGAAAGGGTTGAGACATACAGAAAAAGCCACCGTTACGTGCAAGATTCGTGTTAATAACTCCAGGGTGCAGCGAATTGGCGGTTATATTCGCCCCCTCAGCCTGCAACCGCCTTGAGAGCTCGTTGGCGTGCAATGCATTAGCCAGCTTTGATTGCCCATAAGCGTAAAATGGGCTATAGCTGAAAACCATATCACAAATCATGGGAAACCATATTAGTTTAGATCATGTCTGTTAGCAGCTTAATAAACTTAATAGGACTCACAGATTATTTGGTGAGCTATACATGAATGTTTGGTAATGACTTAATGATATAAAAAATGGCTTATTCAGTAAGGTTCTAGGGGAAGCTTTGTGCAAAAAACCAAGTTTTTTTCCAAACAAGCCCCTCCCAATTAAAAAACACTCTCCTTCCATTTATGCAAAACCCTGCCCCAACAAAAACCTTGCCAATCTATGCAAACATATTAATCCATAGAGACAGTTTTTTCCATATAGGACTCAATGAAAACCAACCAAACAGCCCCTTAATCTTAAGTAGTACCATTTCCATAATTAAATATGATCTAATCTCCCATTTGTTAGGAACCAAGGATTACCTCTTCTCATCATTGATTTTGTCGAATCTAATGCCTTCTTTGTATGTCACTCTATGAACCTCTGAAGAAAGAATAACGATCCTTCCTTCTATCCCACTTTCTCTTGCGGTCTTTTTCATGGTATCCAACAATAAGTTTGTCAAAAGGAAATTACCTAACAAAAAAAACCAATCTTTATTTCATTAACATGTCTATTGAGTGTAAAACCAACATAACAACTTAAGAAAACATCACATACCGACATGGTTGGTTGCAAATTGCAATTCTATGTTGTCTTTGCTAAGAGAAAAGGGAGGAGTCATGATCCCTGCATTAAGACTTTAAACACCAAATATCAATAAACTAAACAACCAAATCCAAATGAATTTTAAACCATATATATGATCGAATGAATTTGACTTACATCAAGAGGTTCAATGGATGTCCCTTTGAACAGTAT
Organism: Cynara cardunculus var. scolymus; assembly: GCF_001531365.2. Classification (NCBI taxonomy): domain Eukaryota; kingdom Viridiplantae; phylum Streptophyta; class Magnoliopsida; order Asterales; family Asteraceae; genus Cynara; species Cynara cardunculus. The sequence continues at coordinate 17,119,897 of NC_037542.1, read as the reverse complement.
TGTGATGCAAAAGTTCGAACGGATTCCAGTGAGCTGATATCTAACTCCATCACCTCAAGTTTAGCATTAGGGATTTTCTGGGAGATGCTTTCTTTCACCTTTTGACCAGCTTCGACATTTCTTACTGGCATAATGACATGTACCCCACGTAAAGCAAGCACACGCGCGGTTTCTAAGCCAATACCACTTGTAGCTCCTGAAAGTCGCATAGAGAAACTATGAGCATTTAAAGAGCCTTCATGAAATACCCGCTTTACCCTTTGGGGTAGAGGTCAAGATTTTGTACGTTGTGTGAGATATATTGGGTTTGTTCGGTTTGGTTTGGTTTATATCCGGTCCATTCAGGGTTGCATATGGTCTATGTAAAACTGGGGCGTAAACAGATAAAATATGGATAGATCATATTCATTGGAAGTCATAGATTATTAGCATTTTTAACTCCAGAATCAATAAGAATCGTCCAATTATATGTATAAGGAACTGATATGCATCGATCCATATAAAAGTTGAATTCTGGAAAGTACAAATTCAAGATTTTAAGATAAACCATCCTTTGGTAAACCTAAGTACTAGAACTCCAAGGTGGATCAGCTAAAGATCACCCTATGAATTCATCCCAAATTAACAGACTTCTAAAAGGTGTTAAAGCAAATTTAGAGGTTAATTGATGATGGATTATTGATATAAATCAGAAAATAATCCATTAAAGCTTGACTTGTTTTCCAATTGACTAATTGAGACCTGTTCTTGAGCAATACACACACACACACACAGAGATTTGACTCAGACAACAGAGAAATATCATCAAACAGATAGAGCGCATTTAAAATTTCCCACACAGATGCATTAAACGATGGACAAGTAAGCTACCAGTAACAATGGCGGTGAGACCAGTTCCATCGATTCCTTTAGTAACATCTTCAGCTGTTGAAGAAGCAGCAAATCCAGATTTTCCCGTGAAAATTGAAATCCAAGTCATTTTTGGTGCTTTTTTTTGGATTGAAAACGAAAACCCACTTACAAGAATGCTTTACAGAATTATAGAAAATATTTTCAAGCTGTGATTGAACTTGGATCGAACAATAACTATATATAAAGTTGCCGAGATTCGACGAAGAATATAATAATTAATGTAAACAGATACTCGCTCTTTCGCATCAAAGGAAACAGGAAAATTCATGGGAACATGAGACCAAGGAAACCTTCAACGGCTAATCTAAAATTCTAGAAGAACCAACTAAAATTTTCAGGTCCTTTGACATTCACGTATTGTCAGTTTGACCCCCTACACTTTGTAACTTCAAAGACGAGAACAATAACTAATAAAAGAACATGAAAGGGGTCAAATTACATGCAAACTCAAATTTTACACTAATGGTCAATGTAAATGTGTAAGAACGAAAAGGCCCACGACCTCAAATCGAGACCAAATGTGTGTGAATCACATGTGATTCGACTATTTTCTTATTCTATTATTTGATTATTGTTCTCATATATATATATATATATATATATGTGTGTGTGTGTGTGTATGTGTGTATGTGTATATACATGTAGAGCTTGGTTCAAATACTAACCAAGATTTTTGTGTTAACTTTGTTAACCAATCTTGGCCATTGATTCTTACAATAAAGAGTTGTGATTAATCATGATAAAAAATTAAAATTTTAAATTTACAATTTTAAAGAACATATATGAACAAAGGGAAAAGGGTATTTAGGTAATTTTCTTTTTTTATGTAACTCACATATCATTAATTGGGAGTTACAAAATCAAAAATTCTCATTATTTTTATTAATTTATTTTTTTTAATGTAAGAACCATATGAACACACACATGCACACACACACACACACACACACATATATATATATATATATATATATATATATATATATGTGAACCATTGTGTCAAATACGAACAAAAATTGACATATATATGAACTTAGACTATATAGCATTTATGAACACAATATGAATATAATAATAATAGTTGTTACACGAAAGTAAATAAATAAATAAATAGGTATGAACACAATATGAACAGTTTGTGAACAATAATTTCTTCATTATGAACACATTCAGGAGTAAGTCAATGTTGAGATATGTAGCTAGTGTACATATGAACACAATATGAACAGTTTGTGAACAATAGTTTCTTCATTATGAACATATTCAGGAGCAAGCCAATGTTGAAATATGCAGCTAGTGTACATATGAACACAATATGAACACTTGTGGACAATTCTTTAACAATTACATATGAATTCGAATTCCGATTGTAGTCATAGACGATTTTAAACTTTTCATTCTCATTGTTATCGATCTGTTTTCCAATAGGTTTATCCATATTACTCGGACGATATCGAAATCTTAACAATCGGAAATTCTTTAACAATTACAAAACCAATATCATTATGGATAGAATAAATCGAAATTACAAAACATGAACACGTATAAAAAAAATCAATATTACATAATCATCAATTATTGAGATTTTTAGATTTGTAACTCCCAAATAATGATTTGGGAGTTACATTAATGACAAATTACTTAATTGCCCATGTCATTAATATATGAGTCATATGTGAACCTAAAGAAAAGATGGAATATGATTTGTTGAGTTTGGTTAACAAAGTTAACACAAAAATCTTGGTTAGTATTTGAACCAACCCCTATACATGTATATGTATATATATAACATGTGAGACTTTTTTTTGAGAACCCATGAAATTATGATAACCTTGATTAATATATATTTGTTTTACATTATGAATCTTTTTTTTCTTTATCTTGTTTGTGAAATAAAAATTACATGTAAAAAGTTCTACATTTTAAGCCAAATATATATCTTCAGTGAAACAAATATATGCACATCAATGCTAACCTTGGATAGAAACAAAATATCATATGAAACAATATCTTAAGGTAAAAATTTACACGTTATCACGACGTGTGATGTTCTCAAATGATTAAACTCTCGTATAACATAGACCTTAAGTTTTAAATTGCCGTGAAATTTGGGGGAAAATCATGCAAAAATAAAGTGAAGGGGCTAAAAGTTTAAATTGGCACACGTCACTGCTGATTCATCATGCATAATGTATATTGTTTTGGCAATCAAAATGAATAAAAAAGTCAACATTGATATACACACCTACGGTCAAACAAAATCAATGTTTGCGTTCTAACAATTTTCCCTTTTTTTTTGGTGATAACACATGAGTTCCATGCTATTCTTCTTTATAATTATTTGTTTATTTTTTAATAATTTTATTAAAAGGTAAAATCTAAATTGTTAAAAGGTGAATCTTGTTAGGTAAAAAAAGTCTGCCTCTTAATGATTCTAAAAACTTCTGAATGATTTTGTATCTTGAGCTACTCTTAACCATTAAACGTTCTAATTTCATTGTAAACAATTATATTTTATTTAACACTATACCATGATAGTTTCTTAATCATTGAAATGAAAATATGTCTCGATGCATTACACGGATACCCTTCTAGTATTTAATGATTAGTTTTCAGTTTATATCAATTGATATTTAATAATATTAGTAATATTTAAATTTGTTTAGCATTCAGGACTTCTGACTTTCACTTTGGATAAACAATTTATATTTTTATTAAATTATGTTAAGAAATATGCACAGGATATCCTAACAAACATAAACTAATTAGGCAACCAATCTTGACCGTAAATTTTAGACTAAATTACATTTTTCGTCCTTATAATTTGTTACAAGTTACAAACATCGTCCTTATGGTTTGACGGTTATTATCGTTTGCTAATTTCTGTAGATTTTATCTCTCGCTTACTAACGGGCCTGTTGATCCAGTTTAGTTCTTTTTATCTTCTTCTTCCTCCTTAGCAGCTCTCACAACCATCGGAGGTTACTACAACCACACATACATCTGTTGTTGACCCCCATCTTCTCACCATTCATGGAGATCTTCTGGTTAACCAGACCCACCAAAGGGATTCATGTGAATTGCGATTCAATCTTGTCTTTCGAAAGCGTAAACGGGGGCGACATGATCCCTGCATTGAGACTTCTAACACCAAATGATCGATGGAACTAGTTCATCGGTAACGGGTTCCAACTTAAAACCGAATGAAATTAAGATTGTATAAGATCTTACGTTAGGATGTTCGACGGAAATCCCATCGAACGGATTCCTGAGAGCTAACGTCTAGCTCCATCATGTCGAGTTTTGCATTCGGGATTTTCTCGAGAAGGTTTTCTTTCACTTTTGTACCGGATTCGACGTTTCTAACCGGCATAATTAATCACATGAACGCCACGCAAAGCGAGCACACGAGTCGTTTCTAACCCGATACCACTTGTAGTTCCTAATATTCGCGTATTAGAATTTAGTTTCTGTTCATTTATTCGTTTAGTTTCTAACGGTTCAACATAATACACTACAACAAAATCGGTTTTACTGCGTCGTTCCAATTTTTGTGGAGGTTGTGCTATATCTATACCAAGACTATAAATCGACCTAACGAATAATAAACAAAATATAAAAGTTTATACTAAAATACTGAAGAAAAAGAAGGTTTTGAGAGTCATCTTCTTCACCGAACCTGAAAGATGGAAGAAAGACTATAAAAGGTTTAATTACCGGTGATAATGGAGGTTGAAATGCGATGACTCCGGGTTATCTGCAAAGCAGGTGATCGTTCTGGGATTAGTCAGCTCGCATAGCGGGTTGGATATCCAGGTTAATTAAAAAAAATTACAATTGCGTCGATTCCTTTGGTAACATTTTCAGCTCTAGAATTTGCTGAAAGCCCAGAGAGCCCATTGAATATTGAGAAGATCCAAGTCATTTTTCGATCCTAAAAACTTGTTTTTGATCCAAAATCTGAACAACCCACTTGCAAAAAGCGTTGGTATGATGAATATATATATATACATATAGGTTTGCAAAGTTTCATATATATATATATATATATATATATCAGAAATGTAAGAAAAGATTTGAACCATTGATTAATTTTAATCTCATGAATTACGTTTTAGAAGATAATTGTTATGTTGTATCTCATTGCACTTTATTAGCGTTGATATTCAATTAACATTGATCTAAGGGTGGAGATCTTTTTTTACACTTCCTACCATAACTTCTCTTCTCTTCGAATCCAATCCTATTATTGAACCTTCATAACAAGACACCTTGGAGGTAAACCTGTATACTGATTTTGCTGTAAATGTTCGATATTTTTTAAACCTTGAGAGTGTTTTGTGGTGAAAGATTCAGTATTATTTTATGGTTTCATAAGAAAATAAATTGGTCTCATGAGTGTGTATATATATATAGAGAGAGAGAGAGAAGTGGATTATGAGAAGGGCATTGAAGAGATAAATTAAAGAGAAAAAGGCTCCACCTTTTAACAACCTTGAAGTAAACATCATCATTATATATCATACAGTGGAATGAAGTAAAGCTGATTATGAATATATATATATATATATATATATATATATATATATATATATATATATATATATATATATATATATATTCTTTCTCTTTTGCTTTATGCAAAGTGTGGGTATAAGGAGTATGACCTTTGATAAAATTATATAGAGACAAAAAAATTAAAGTAGCATATTAGGTATGGAAAGTTGTAGCTAGTGTACAAGGGAGCTAGACAGGTTGAGAGGGGCAGGGGCAGGCGTCAGTGCCGGGCAGGGGCGGAACGAGAAATTTTTCTAAAGAGCTAAGAAAATTTATGATTTCAAGGTTGAGAAATCTTTTTAATAAATACTTGTCCTAAAAATAGTTGAAAAGCATGAGTGACAAACAACATAACTATAGTGAGCCCATAAATAAGAAAACTTGTTTGGAAATACATTCTAGTTTTAGCCAAGATAGACAAGACGACATTTGTTGAACTCATACCTCGAGAGGCCCATAATCCCATCCCCCGTTAGGTTAGGTTAGGAATGGTATACCGCTCTTGCCCCCTTTCATAAAAAAATGGAAAGTAGTAAGCCCATCGTGAGCACGCCAATCAAACGACGTGGGTCCATACCTCGTAGCTGGGTAAGGTGGAGGATTAATTACGATTAACTTCCGCCTTACCCACAAGGGAAGCGGCAACAACTATTAGCTATGATTGTTTTTGTTACTTAGATGCCTACAGACGCATGATCAACGAGGTTGGCAGTCTAGCATCGGCTCTACGAACTAACAAGGGGTTGGACGCAAGTGATAGAAGGGGTGGTGTGGCGGCTAGGCTGGAGGGGGCTCGTCAGGGGGAGTACTCCTTCCCTTACGGGCCCCATGGATGGAGTAGCGTATTTCGAAAGAGGAAGACGGGGGCAGTCAAGAGCTGTTGTTGTACTTGTTCACTCATCGTGGAAGTAGTGAGCCCACCATGAGCACGTCAAGGCTACATCGAGAGTGCTCCTCACCCAAGGCTCCCTCTCTGGTTATGTTCATTCTCTTTCACCCCTTTTCTTTAATTCATAACATTGTAATATAAATACCAAATCTTTAATGGCATTCATATATGTGAATATTATTCAACACATAGAATATAAGAGGAACGAGTCCAACTGTGAAGCCCAATTGTCAGGTCAATATACAAAGCAACACCACACCATTTAAGCTATAAAAGGTTATGGGCTGAACCCATGTGGTCTGGACTAAACCCAAGTGGGTTCGGCTGAGTCAAGGCCCATCTGTCACCATGCAAAAGTCGCCTGTTTTTTAGAGTGCAAAAAACCTAAGAAGATCCATGTTACCAGAACCAGAATAGAAGAGATGATTTCATTCCATAGGGAAAAAAAGGTTGGTGACATACAAGAGTTTTCTTTTTTCAACTGAAATCAATACAACACCAACTCAGGGGTAGATAGGTAATTTACACACACATTCATCAACAGAAGTACACTAAATCCACATTTAATTTGGGTACAGAGAGATTAATAAACAACAATCCATTCCATAGGGGAGAGAAAACAAAATCAAAACCAAATCAAAGTTTATGATCTGCTCTTGAAGGGAATGGCTCTGATGACTATCACATGGTACAGAGCAGCCAGTGTAGCTCCAATGAAGGGACCAACCCAGAAAACCCACTGCAAAAACATCAACAAAGTTAAAACTTAAATCAAGATTTTCTTTCCAAATCAAAACCCTAATCTTGATTAGTAATATTAGTTTACTTACATGGTCATCCCATGCATGTTTCTTGTTGTAGATGATTGCAGCCCCAAGACTTCTTGCAGGGTTGATCCCAGTTCCGGTGATGGGGATGGTCGCCAAATGAACCAAGAACACCGCAAACCCAATTGGCAACGGAGCCAAAATCTACATTCGAAAACACAAAGCAAAACCCTAATTAAAAGGTCCAAACTTTAACTGGTATGAACCACAGTTTCTTTATTTATTGGTCTGTAGAATCCAATGTACAACTATTCCTCCTAAAGCTATGGAAATGGACCATTTAGAAAAGGGTTTACTTTATTTGCAGTGAAGGAGGGAAGACTTTATTACTTTTAGAATGACAAAAGGTACAACTTTAATTGCATAAGATACTACCCTAATCCAATCATAATAGATTTGACCAACCATAGCCACAAAACCACTAGCAAACAAAAGAAAAACACAGTGCACATGCAACCAAATCATCTACACATGCATATAGATATATGCCATAGATAGAGACATATAACCTACTACTTACCTACTCGTCCATTATTCACAATGAATGTAATAATTATGTGCAATGAATAGCAGTGAATAGACAAGAGGAAAAAGAGACATACAGGGACATGTGAGTCTCTGGCACTTCTTTTGGCATCAGTGGCTGAGAAAACAGTGTATACAAGCACAAAGGTGCCAATGATCTCAGCACCAAGACCATCACCTTTGGTGTAACCATGGGCTACAACATTGGCTCCACCACCCAAGGTGTTGAATTGGTTCTTACCCATGAACCCTTTAACCACACCAGCACCACAGATGGCTCCAAGGCACTGCATCACCATGTAGAACAAGGCCCGGGTTACAGAAAGTTTTCGAGCCAGGAGCAAACCCCAAGTCACAGCTGGGTTGATGTGTCCTCCTGTTTTAACCAACACCATATATACATATTCAGCAAATTTAAAAAGATAAAATGGAAAACAAAGAGGGTTTGCTGAAAAAGAGACTGTATACAACAAACCCAAGAAGAGGTTTAACAGAAAAATGAGTCTTTTTTTCCTTTCGGAGAGAATCTTGAAGAACCCATGCCATTTAAGGCGTTCATCAGCAAAATATTAGGTCAAAATGGAAACTTTGAGGTAAACATAAACATTGAATTTCAAGAAAATTGATTGATTTCAAAACCCCATCATATACCAAGCTAGAATCTGATATAAAACAAACAAAAAGAGTTAAAAGACACTGCAAGTAGTATGGTTTCTTAGTCAAGACTGAGAGATTAGCTCAAAAGATGAAAAGGGTTATAACAGAACTTGTTGAATTTTGCATAGATGTAGAGAAATTAAACCCTGAAAGATGTAAAGTAGGTAAAATTCCTATAAAATCTACTAAATATTGAGACTTTAGCTCAAAAGCTGAAAAGGGTAATTACTAAACCATCATCTTGTGTTCAAAATCACATAGATCAAGAGGAACTATCACTAAACCATGTAAAAAGTAGGCAAAATATTCTCCTAGAAAGCTAAGATTAAGCACCAACACAAATAATAAACGTACATATGTTCTACCCTCGATAGCATGCTTTCTTTCTCAAGCTAAAAAGACGAAAAACAGAAGCAATTCTATACAAATTTATTGCAATTTCACATAGATCTAAAGTAATATCTTGGGGGTTTTCCAAATTCTGAACGTACAAACTGCAAATTAAGCACAAAAGTACTGAAAAACATAAAAGAAACCACATGGGTTCGAGAAAGATTGCAAGAAGTTAAAGATGATATATATATATATATATATATAGAGAGAGAGAGAGAGAGATACCTGAGATACCAGCAGTGCAGTAGACAAGGGCAAAGATCATACCCCCAAAAGCCCAAGCAATCCCTTGAATACCAACAGTACCACACTTTGTGGGAGATTTAACCACACCCATAACGGTCAAGACCGAGATGTACAAGAACAAGAAAGTGGCTATGAACTCGGCTATACCGGCTCGGTAAAAAGACCATGAGGAAAGCTCACCTGGCTCAAAGAAAGGAGCCGGTGGTGGTTCTTTGTAATCTTTGCTGTCTGATTGAGCCGATGTCCCAATGGGTTGGCGCTCTGAGAACTTGTTGGCTCCAAGCTTAACATCTTCTTCCTTGCCCTCCATAATTGAAACCTTTCTTTCTCTGTTCTCTTTGTTTCAGATGGGTTCTGTGAAGATGAGAGTTTGTGAGGTGAGAGGATAAGCTTTGTGGGGTTTTATAAAGGAGCAGTGGAGAACTCTCATGTAACTTCAATGTCTTAATTGTCCATTTTTCATTAATTTCTAATCTAATCATTGAGTCTTTTCAGCATCATTTGGTACAGGCTTGATTTTAAATCAATATCTTTAAAATTATTACTATTGCCTTCTTGTTTTACCTTCGTTACCATACGTATCGACATAAGGCCTATTTTTATAACCGTTTAAATAAGAAAATTAAATATAGTAAGAAAATATTCATATGTGAATTATTGAAAAAATATTTTTAAAAATTCATGTTTAAATTTATGTTATAAATCATTTATATATGTATTTTAAAACTGATTTTTTTTAATAATTCACATATAAATCTTCTTTTTTCATAATATATAGACTTCTTATTTGAACTTCCGTTACTAAAAGGATTTTGATAAAATAAAGTAATATTATGAGAATATTGTAAAAGTGGATTGAAAATCTTGTAAAAGTTTGTGGTTAATGGTGAAGTTGCTAGAGTGTGTGTTCTGGAAAGGATGTTGACAGGGTTTTGATGTTTTGTTTGTTTATATGTTGTGTTCTTATCTACTACAGAGTGTCAATCATAATATATATATATATATATATATATATATGCATATATTAATGTAGCTTTTTAATTTTTAATCTTATCTATACTATATTATAAAGCATTTGGCTAAAACTTTTAAAAACTCTTAAAACTCTTAAAATTCTTAAAACTCTTAAAAACTCTTAAACCAGATT
>NC_037542.1:17070311-17107729 GCF_001531365.2 Cynara cardunculus var. scolymus | reverse complement strand
ATAAAATCATATTATAACATCGACTGAGATAAAGAATAAAATGAAATATTAAAATCACGATGTATCTCGCTGCATTGCGCGAGTACGCTTCTAGTCTTTAATAATTGATGAGGTGTTTAATTAAACTTTAATTGTATTCTTGTATTAAAAAAAAGTTAACAATTGCACATCTATATTTAATATATATTTTTAAGTATATAATATTTATATACGTCAAATGCAACAAATAAATTTACACACCTTCATTACTTTTGCCGATGTTTGAACCCCTGACCTTCTAAGAGGACATATACTACAATATCGCTAGGCTAAAAACTCTTTGGTATCTATAATTTAATATTATTGGAGCAAAAAATAAATTAATTTGAAAGAAACAAAAGTTATTATTTTTGTTGTTATTATGGATTTATGCTATTTGATTGAAGTTCAATTAATATATGATATAATTGATAGAGTATATTTCAAATGCAATCACGTCTATTTGTATAACCAATGCAACCCAACTAATTAAGGTATTTATAGAAATAATGAGAGTTCATTTATTAGAGTTCAATAATTATGATTAATACTTTATATTAGAAAACAATAAAAACTTTTATGAAATCACATATTCATCAAATTAATTGAACGGTTGAGATTGAGTTGTACTGGTTGTATAAATATAAAGGGTTGCATAATAATCACCTCAACATATGTAGATATAAATGAATGTGTATATTTCTTAACTTATTTGAGGTGTCAATTTCCAACATTATACTTAATCAATCATTTCTCTCATTTGATTCTTATGAAATCGATCTTCGTTTCTCCCAATTGATGTATCTTAATATAATTTAAATGTGTTGAACATCGTTAATGACATATTTTCATTTAAATGAATGTTAATTAGATAGTTTAGATGTGAATTTCATAATGATGATGAATAAATATGTGATTTATATAAATATATATATATATATCTATAAATTTAACACTATAATTTTTAATGGGTAAAATAGACAATTTAAACAAATTCAGACGTTTATCAGTTTACATAGAAACAAACAGTCTTATTGATTCATATTTCAAGTTTCCGCACCACCTCTTATAAATCAGAAATGCAATAACACTTCAAACTTAAGCAACTCTTACAAAACAAACGCCACCTAAATCACATATGATTTTATATTGAAATCACATATGATTATGACGCGACTTTAATCACCACCTAGGTTGCAGGTCAAGTCGTCCATCACACTCTCGCGTTCTCATGTTCCATAGTTGTATGAGATTTCAGTGTAAACTCACATATTATTTGGCTGTTCTCATATTATTTTGTTTTTTCAACATTCTTATTTGAACGCCCTTCAAGTAATTCAGCCCAGATATACATATGAATTTCTAGCAGGTCGAATGAGTAAAATAGAAACAGATAAAAAAATCATAAAAAAAGTATTTAACTGCATAAAACCATATAAACTGATTTTGCAAAACAAAATTTTATTATTGTAATAATTTTTTTTATTAAAATTAAAGTAAATAACCAAACATATGTGCTCATGATTGTTTTAATCAATTTTGATTAGTTAAGTAACATGTACAATCTGTTTATTTCAACATCTTTAAATAATTGCAATTATAGTTAAGAAGGTTCTTTCATTCAAACTCAATCACTGATATAAATCAATCAATTGAGATAATTCTATATATGATAACAGTTTATTTATTATGATATAAATATTTATAAAAAAATTATCAGAGTTCATTTATTGTGATCAATGTTTTATCTATACTATGTTATAAAGCATTTTGAAACTCTTTTAAAAACCATTTTTAGTGCACAAATACTGATTAATTATACATATTACTTAAATTTCAGATTAGAAGTAAATGATCAATAAGTTAACTTTTTAAAGCTATATGTTTGAATTCATATAACTAACTGATAAACATAATCAAATACAAGATATTTTCATTTTAAATATAAATAATTTAAAATATAATTAAGATAATCATTAAGTTCTAACATAATATTTAACTATTTTAACTCCTTATCTAACTTATTTGAAGCATTCAATTTAATTATAAATAAACATAAATATATGAGTAAACTACGAATTTGGTCCTTATAGTTGGTCAAAAATTAACACTGTTCTTCTTTGTAATTTTAAAATTACAAGATGGTTATCGTGAAAATGTTTAGATCTAACAACCATCAAAAAATCCGGTTAAATAAAGGGCGTTTTCATCATTTTAACGAATCTATTTTCTAACCAATCAAAAACCATAAGAACCAAAATAAAAAAATCAATTTTTACTGGGTAAAAGAGGGGGAAAAATGATAAAAGAACGAAAACATCTCTCATTTAACGGCCTTCAGATAAAAGTATGAGATTCGTACATTTTTGCAAACCATAGGGACCAAATTTGTAATCTCTCTAAATATACGAATAATACACGTAATACTATGGCTATTCATAGTTTAAAATAAATGCTTACGTGGCGTTGTAGCTTTAGTAATAGTGGGGCCCGTAACGGGAAAAGAATGAGTGGCTGAAGGGAAGTGGCCGGTTTTTCCTTGTTTTCAATTCCGACCGTTGCGGAAAGCGACCGCGAGTGTGCCACCCGTCCAAATTTAAAACGTGTATATAATTTTTTTTTCTATTTTTCTCGTAATATAATCGATAGACGTTAAAATAAACGTATTTAATATATCACGCTACGAAACAATCGGTAGATCGTATTTAACGTAAAATCAACTACGTCTATTTCGTTGTTATTAAGGACATGTTAACCAGATGTTTTCTTAATCTCAAATTAAGTATCTACAATAACAGTTTTACACTTAGCGACTGAACGTCAAGTAATAACTTTATCTATCTCATGATTAACTGAAGAATTGAAAAACAGATAATTCTTGTTAGAGATGAAAATTATTTCAGAACAAACTAAAATAACATAAAATCACTTGGGTTGTGGTCAGACGTGGACCTACAGGGAACCAATCGACCCCGTAAATTTTCAAAATTTTGACTCACAAAACTTATAAATTAAAAATTCGGACCCTCTTTACCAGACAGTCTGTATCACTTACTGGTTGTGTGGCACATGTTAAGTCTCAAAGGGATGTGGTGAAAAATCTTTTCTATCCCGGTGCTGCCAAAACCTAAGTGGGTCATGGAGGTTTTTTTTTACCTACAATGACTCCAGATTGATTGATTAATTAATGTATGTAAGTTGACCTAAAAACCCACAGTTACCTAAAAAATAGAAATATAAACATTTATTTTAGAACGAAAAAAAATTGCAATTATTATTCTTTGACTTGTATTTGATCAAGAATTTGGAATTATTTCAAAAAGGGAATAATTCCACTAACATGGCATTATGATGTTTTTGTACATAAAATAAATAAAAAAATATTAAAATTAAATTGTGTTTTTATGACATTTATTTTAAACAAATTAATTTGTAAACAGAATTATAAGGGTGACCCCTACCCTTGCCCCAGCCCCTGCCCCCTATAATGCTAGACAACTCATATTGAAGGGATGCCCTCCTGGCTTGGACCCAATCACATGGACCTTTTATGTCCCACTCCTTTCCTACACCCAAATTACCTTTCGTTACCAAATAGTCTTTAATCTAGCGGTATCGTATATTTTGATCTTTTAGGTGGTTAGGGGTTCAAACCTCATTATAGATGAAGAGGCTGTATGAGGTTTTTTTGTTGTATTTACTATGTATAAATATTATATACTTCAAAAAAAAATACAATTTTATTGGGTTTTTTAATTAAAAAATTAATTACTTTTATGATAAAAAAGATACGTATAATTTATATGTTCATAATTTAACCTTCAGATCTTATTTTCGAGTAAGATTTATTGTATCCACTTGTTTGGAATTAAAAATCACGTAGAATAGTTGAGACATTTTGTTTCGATGCTGAATCGTTTTAGATAAAAAATGTCATGCACAATAACTGTATTTTCATTAATGTGTCAAAAAGAGGCTATTTAAAAAAATTGTAATGTGCATCCAAGGATGGGGATCTCTTCTTATGCTTTGCAACGGAACCCCACCCTATATATGCATGTAGGCGAAAGATTGTGTGAGAAAGAGAGTTAAAATGTGAAGCATAAGAAGAGAACTAGATCATTGATCATCTTTCATCTCAAACTCACTCAGGAATTGCGTTTGATATGAGGATTGATCAAGTGCATCTTGGTGCATCACATTCTAATGTGCATATAATGATAGAGATTATTTCTTACGTTTCTCATCTTAACTTTCTTTTTCACCGGAACTCAACCTTGTGTGTATGTGTGTTTGGTGTATCTTGATGCGCCTCATTAGAGTTGACATTTAATTATGATTGATCCAAGAATGAATATCTCTTATTTACATTTCTCACCATAACTTCTTTCTCACATGATCCTTCGTCTGTACGTACATATATATGCATGTATGTATATGTATACACACGAATACCAAAACAATGAAGTTACTTTGGATGTAAATAAGAGTTCTCTTTTTGCAATATTGTTATAGTTGAGGGGTCAAAGATAAACAATTTATCCCGGTACTAAAATCAAGGTTCTACGTCCAAACATATCATTCCCACCGTCCAAACCACAAAAAATAATCCACGTGGCATTTCAAGGAATTTTTAATTATTTATAGTTTAAATTACTAGACGATAATATATTCATATAACAAATTATAAATAATTTTGAAGTTATTTTTATTATAAATAAAAATTCTTATTTTAATAATGTCGGTTTAGTTTGAATTTAATTCGATAATAATATACAATAAACTTATACATCTAACCAAAAGGCCTTTGAATTAGCGGAATGTGAGCCTTTGACCTATTAGAAGGTCAGGGGTTCAAACCTCACCAAATGTGCATCAAAGGATGTAGATCTTTTTTTATGCTTCTCATCAAAACTCAGCCCTATATATGTATGTATGTAGGCGAAGGATCATGTGAGAAACATAAAAAGACGATGTTTTTTTTGAAGCGTGATTTATGATGACTAATTTATATACCATATATAATATTATATAAAAGCATATGTTTATATTGTTACTCAATGAATCAATAATAATAATAATAATAAACAATTTAAATTAGGTTATATATTAAAAACTAACAAATAAACATTAAAAATGTAAGAAAAATCAAGTATTGCATTAAAAAAGCTATGCATTAGGCCATGACATACCACATGCTTAATTAGCATGAGACACAAGCTTTTAGCCACAACATATCACACGTGGCGTGAGACATGAGCCGTTAGCCATGGCATGCCATAACGTCTGTTACGACGAGCCTTTAAAACGGTGTGCACTCAATGTGAATATGTGTAAATCAATCCATGCTAGCTCAACTCAACTCTAAGATCCTTATCTCGGTGTTGTATTGAACACAGAGGTCCCAACCTCCATCAGTTGCCATGTTCAGCTTACAATATAATCTAGGCTTTTTATTTAGGATTTGTAACTTTGTATCATAAGCTATTGAAATGAAGTTGTAAGTTGTTTTTGTAAGTATATTATATATATATATATATATTATATATATATATTATATATATATATATATATATGGTAAATGCAACAAATAAACTCACACACTTTTCTCATATTTAATAAGGTTTGAACTCCTGACCTTTTAGGAAGACAAAGAGACTTTGGTAAGTTGTTCTATGCAAATTCTTATTTCACATTGTTTTGTTTTTAATGCACTTCATTGTCAATATACAATATAATACTCACCGAAAGGAAAAAAAAGAACTTGATATTAAAATGGAGAAAAATAGCAAAAAAAATCGCTATCAAAATTAATCAACACGGTGGACGGCCGTTTGATTTGGGGACCAATTCCCAAACTAAGTGCAAATCACAAGATCTTTTCGGTAATAATCGGAGTCCAAGGACTAAATCCACAATAATTGACGTACCACAAGAGCAAACAGGGACAGTCATATAAGTCTTGAGTGGGTTCTCGTGTAACCGTTCAACTTATTTTCGTAAATATAATTTCTTTTGGGATATAAAAGCTGCACCCGTTAAACTTTGAATGGTGCTCTTTAGAAGATACAAGGAACATCAACCAAAAGTCCAAAAAGTCTCTCGAAATCAACCAAAAAACTTAAAAAGACCCTAAAAACGGTTGAATTCGGATAAAAAGACATCAGACGATTATACGGGGCATTGATCCATCTTAAACGTACATCTGCTTGATAAAAAACGTGGATCCATAATTGAGAACAAATACTGTAATTTAGTCTATAGTTCATTAAATGTGATAAGAATAATGAACGGTTGACTTATACGTTAAATAATTGGTACAATATTTATTGAAGTCGATATTACTACATTATCAACACGAATATTATATGGATTCGACGAAAGCTTACCATAAATAAATAATTATATAATTTGATTACGATTATGATTTTATTCTTAAAATATATACGTTAATTGTCAAAGTATGTGTTGATAATGTAAACTATTCACCTTGGTCTATTTTAACGTAAGGCTTAATTATCATCTTTTATTTATTTCTTAATTTAATATATATTTTAATAAATTAAAAATTACGTCAATAGTTTCATGAAATTTTAAAAAAAGTTGGCACAAAACTCAACGAATCTTGTTGTTCATTATTTCGTGAATATAATATTGTTACGCTTTGTAGCGAGTTTTGCATATTGGGTTGGATGTGCCAGACTCTACCCGTTGCTAGATTTTATGAGTCAATTCGATTAATAAATCGTTTTATAAAGAGCTTTGAATATCGGGTTTGACGGCCTGTTGTTAGCTAAACCGAGTCAACTCAGTTAATGGATGATCGCATTGTTCTGTAACAAGTTTCGCATCCTAGGTTTCGTGGTACGCCAAACCCAGCTCGTTGCTAGGTATTCCGAGTCAACTCCGTGAATGGATGATGACATTGTTCCCTAACAAATTTTGCATACCATGTCTTAGGGGTATGCCAAACCCATCCTGATGCTAGGTATTCCGAGTCAACTCGGTGAATGAATGATCACATTGTTATGTAACGAGTTTCGCATACCAAGTTCCAGGACACGCCAAACCCTGCCCGTTGCTAGGTATTCCGGGTCAACTCAATGAATGGATGATCACATTATTTTGTAACAAGTTCGTAGACCAGGTTTCAAGGTATGCTAAACCCAACCCATTGCTAGATATTCAGAGTCAACTCGGTGAATAGATGATCAAATTGTTCCCTAACGCATTCTGCATACCACGTCTTAGGGGTATGCCAAACCCAACCCGTTGCTAGGTATTCCGAGTCAACTCGGAGAATGAATGATCACATTGTTCTGTAACATTGTTATGTAACAAGTTTCATATACTAGGTCTCTATGCTAAACCCAAACTGTTGCTAGGTATTCCGAGTCAACTCAGTGAATGGATGATAACATCTACGATAAACTCACTCGTGAAACCTCCCACCCTCATGGAATAGCAATCTCCAATCACCAAGTCAATTCAGTGAGTGAAATAAACAACATTCATGATACATTCCATTACATAATCGCACACCTGAGTTAACTCAATGGGTTGCTTCCCTTGTGGAAAAGAAACAAAAAAAAAAGGAATATGTAATAAAAACATCATATGCACAAGATTTCTTGATCATCAAACATAGGCTCAATGAACAAACCTAACTTTTGGCCACAACTTCTTCTAGTACTTAACAAGCCATGCCCATTCACCATTGCCAGTTTTCCCAGCATAGATGAAACCGCCCGTATCTATAAGATCAAAGATGCCGCATTTCTACTCATCGGGTGCGTGAGATTGCCCGAGCCGAACATGTGGACATTCCCTTTCGGGTTCACCTCTCGACCATAGAATCTCGAGATCCCCTCTCTTCTTTCCCAACGACAAAAAGGTTCCTGCGTTATATGTGCCCAACTCAGTAATAGCAAATGAATCCCATAATGGAGAAAACGGAGACTTTGGAGTTTAACTTATTTATTTGCTCGTAAATATCCTCCAAAAGACCAAAACTTTACCCAAAATGGAGAAAGTATGAGAGAGGATTAAAAGTCTCCAAATTTGGATAACTCTACAAAATTAAATGGTGGAGAGATGTTATTTTATTATTTCCACCTCGTTTCATATAAAGTTTATTGGGATATTAAATCTATTGAATATTTTAGTAATAGAGTGCTTCAAGGATCTGGGGCTTCTTGCTACGCTATAATTGAAGTTGGATCTCCAAAATGGAGAATCTGCTGGAATTAAATGTAAATTTCTCTAGGGTCCGTTTGGTTTGACAAAATGTTTTTGAGGGATTTAGATTTCGTGAAAGGCTTTGGAATTGGAAGGATTTTGAATCTTTTGTGGGTTTGGTTTGTAGGTTCTGGAATGGAATTGAATTTCATTATTTATAGATAATTTATAAAAATAAATTATAAATAATTAAATTATCATTTATTAATTGATTATTACAAGACAAATGTTTTTAACAGATTTTAAAACATTATTACAAGCAAATCCTATGAAATGCCATGAAATACCAACTCCCCACATGGGATTCTAAATCCAATGTTTGTGGCATTTCATCGAAACCCAGGGATCTCAATTTTGGACTTCCCTTTAATCCAAATGCGGGATTGGAATGGAATTCAATTATCCCACCAAATCCCGCAAACCAAGCAAGCCCTTAGAGACTTTAACTTTTGTTTCTCCATTTTGGAGAAATTATAGAGAATCTGTTGGAGATGCTCCAAGTAAATGAGATGGGGTTTGAACTCAAACCTGCAAGTTCTAATAATTTGTGTTCTTTTGAATCTTAAAATTTCTTCCGTTATGCAACAATATTATTTGTATCTATAAAAGCAATCTTTCTTTCAACTTAAGTATTTACTGGACTCATAAAGATTCAAAATCAAGTCGAGTTAAAATCGAAGATTACCTAGAGTAAAAGGAACGATATATAGCAATGCTGGTTGGCCATGACCATCCATCAGATTCAAAGCTACATAAGTTATAAGGAGACCTGTTGTATAATACCATAAAAGTTCCATTAGTATATGCAGAAGAACCCAAAAAAGTTGGTCAAAAACGACAAAAAGCAATGTGTAGATCTTTCTTACCTAATCCATAAGCAAACATTGCCCACAAGAAATATCCAGAACGAATGTGCTTTTTCGCCAGCCAATCATACCTGCATAGTGTTTTTCCAACAAAACTAAGCACTTAACAAGAGCGTAATTCTCAATTGAACCTCGGAATATGTTCCGTTATGTGAAAGCTAGTTGGGATTGCTCAAATGGTCAAGACTTGTGTATGATAATGTAACATCTTAGGCCAACCGTACTAGATATTGTTCGCTTTGCCCACACCTGGACTAAGATCCCACATTGGTTGGGGAGGGGAAGAAAGTTTCCTTGTAAGGGTCTCCTCTATCAGACGCATTTTAAAACCGTGAGTCCAAGTGTGGACAAAATGGACAATATCTAGTACAGTTGGTCTGGGATGTTACAAGTGGTATCAGGGCCAGGAACCGGACTAGTATGCCAGCGAGAACACTGAGCTCCCAAGGGGGTGGACCGTAAGATCCCACATTGGTTGGGGAGGGAAAAAAAGTTGCCTTACAAGGGACATCAGACGTGTTCTAAATAAACAATTGTGCGTTCTATGTAAATGTGCTACGACAAGTTGATAGGACGTTTTTATAAGTCTTAAACAAGTTCTTTAAGAAACTTTTGAAATAAAGCGTTCTATTAGTCTTTTTATATGACATTTTTGAAAGAAAAAAATGTCATATAAAAACATTGGTCCTATAAAAAGGATGTGTTAACAGGACCTTTCTCAAATGTCTTGTTAAAAAAGCTCATAAGACATTTTATTTCAAAAATGTCCTATAAACTTGTTAGGACGACCAAAAGCACACCATCAACTTATTGTAACACCTTTACATAGGATGTAGAATTGTTTGGTCCTATAAATTTAAGTCTTATTAACAGTATATTAGGACATCTACGGCATTGTTTGTTAGCAGCTTAATGAGCTTAATGGGACTCGCAACTTATTCGGTAAGCTATACATAGTTGTTTGGTAGTGGGCCTAGTGGCTTAGTAGTAAGCTTCTAGGGGGGAGCTTTATGCTGAAAGCCAAGTTTTTCTCCAAACCTGCCCCTTTCAATTAAAAAGCACACTCCTTCCATCTATGAAAAAACCCTCCCAAACAAAAACCTTCTCAATCTATACAAACAGATTAATGCACACAAACATCTTTATCCATACAGAACTTAATGGAAAACCAACGAAATAGCCCCTTAGAAATATTTGGCGTCCTATAAAGCTGATTTGTTATAGTGAGATTTCATGGTGAACCAACAAAGATGCATCGATGGTTTCCAGGTCTTATCAAAGAAGAATGAAAGAAAAGGATGCAGAAACAAACCTAAGTGAAAATGCAATCAGCAGTCCAGGTAAAAGAATGTCACCGAAGCCAATGATACTATAACCGCCCCATGGATCAAACATACGTGGTATCTTCAGCAGCATCGGGATACCATCCTCCCCACTTTTATCACCACGCGCCACCTACAAAAACAATTATCTCCGAAATTAGTTTAGCTCTAAAAGCAGTCGATTAGTGATGAACTAGGAACAAGATTGACATACCACAATCATCACACTTTCATGGAACAATTTCTTAGAAACGAAAACCCAGAAAATATCGTACAAGAAAGCACAACCTAGCAGAACGGTGCCAACCTGATCCAGGAAACACAAATGTCATTATTTCAAGACATCATCGCTAGAATGGGATGGCACGTTGTCCAACTCTTGGTTGAGAATTTTTTTTACCTTGAGATTAGGTACATGCACAATCTGGAGAACGGTAATTATCAGCGTAATTCCCTGACCGAATGAACAAACATATCATTAGTAGAACCTTATTAGATTTCAAAATGATCCATTCGATCACATTGATGGCAATCACAATAGGATCATTGTAGATGGAAGACAATGAAAATGGTTCACAAAGCTAAATTTTGTTAAAAATCATGACAAAAGTTAAATTATATGCAACCCTATTTGCTTCTTGAGAAGAAATTTAAAACATTAATATGTGATCGAAAAGTTTGCTTACAAGTATATCTTGACCGATCCATGCAAACTTGGTTTCACGATACACTGCCCAAAGAACAGCAAAGACTATACAGAATGGCAAAACAGCCAAGGTAAGATATGAAACTGCTCCAAAGAATGGTACTTTAATGAAAGATTGTGCTGCTTGCTTGAACCACCTGAAATTTGTTGAAGTAGATATTTTCAATTGTCACAGGTCTCCCAAGCCAAATTAGCCTCTGACCTTAATCTTATGTCTATAACTTATTTAGCTGATCGATTATTATATTACGGTCACAGCATAAGAATAACTACTTTCTTGCGGAGCATACAGCTTTATAGTATGATTTAAAAAAACAAATACAAAGAGAAGAGATATGGCACCTTGACAGCAAAGCAACTAAGCAAGTTTGCATTCCCTACACGTAAAAACCAGTCTTTAGTTAAACTTGTCATATTAGCCAGAAATACTGGAAGTCAAAATAGTGGTGTTCTGCATATTTCCTTCGATAATGTTGGAGTGACACCATTACTCCCCGAGATGGGCTTGCTCAAGACCATCTTGGTAATTCTGAGTTCGAATCACAAATTTGTGAATTGCAGTAAATTTGTGGTGTGTTAATGGCAGTTGGTAGAAGTTTTCAACCCCCCTCCCTATCCAGGTTGACTCACCTTTCAGTGATGTTTGTAGGGTCATCAACTGAAAATATGCTTTAGTCAACCGTTAGGGTCGTTTGGTACGTGGACAGGATAGGACTGGATGGGCGGCAGTGAGGTAGGCCGGTAAAAGAACTGTGGAAGGTTTTAGGGATTTAATCCGACATGGGGTAGTTTAGTAATTTACCAAATTTAGCCCATCTCCCTGCTTTTTGTTCCACCGGATGAAAAAATGCATCTTTGTCCGATTCAGTCATGTTCGACCCCAGTCTAATTATCACAAACGTGGGACAACGGGTTTTTGTTTTGTCCTGTCTCACGTACCAAACACGCCCTTGTTGAACATTGAAAGTGTGAGATGGTGATATGCAGAAAAGGACCACCAAAAGTCCAAAGAACCATGCGGATGTTAACTTTTAACAAACAGTAGAGGAGTGATACCTCCACGCCTCCTATGCAGAAAAGAACCACCAAAAGTTCAATGAACCATACGGACATTAACTTGTATAGGAGAACCAAGAAACAAGAAGCAACGATCACAAACAAGACTGCTGATTTTGTATTGACTTCCACAATACCGCTTGTACCAACAACTTTTGTGTTTGAAAGCTCCTCTGAAAAATCCTACAAGAACCATACACCGAATACGTCAATTCAACGCCCAATCACTGCCAAAGAGAACGATTCGGCTTCAAAAAGATAAGAATACTAGATAATTAACCAGAGACAACATTATTACCTGCAGTAACTTTTCATGTTCTATAGCTGCTTCTCTAGCACTCCATGCAGACCAATAAGAAGCACACAAGATGGTACCGACTGCCATCAGCCATAGAAATACTTCGGCTATGTCTACCACTGGTCTTCGTGGTGAGTATAACTGCACAGAAACTAGAGTTCGGGCCTGTTTGTTAGCAGCTTAATGAGCATAATGGGACTCACAGCTTATTAGGTTAGATATACATGATTGTTTGGTAATGGCTTAATGATATAGAAAATGGTTTATTCAGTAAGCTTCTAGGGGAACTTTGTGCAGAAAGCCAAGTTTTTTCCAAACCTGACCCTCCGAATAAAAACAGCATGCTCTTTCCATCTATGAAAAAACCCTCCCAAACAAAAACCTTCCTCATTTAAACAGACAGATTAATCCACACAGACAGCTTAACCATATAGGACTCGGTAAAAATCAACCAAACATCCCCTTTGGTTGAAAACCTTCAGAAAAGGATAGGTGATGAAAACTATTCTATAAGGCAACTGGAAACTAAAAACAAGAGGGCTTACTTGATGAACGATTGGACAACATTCTTTCTAACTCCACACCAGCATCTTGTGGAAGCATGACGGTTGGTATGTGTATGTCTAGATCAGTTTCATCAGGCTCACAAACCATCTTGTAGAGCTCTGCAGGTTATAAAAAAAGAAAGAAAAAGATCGTTGGATTCAATCGTGATCTGACAGTCAAATAAAGAAGATCTTGTGGACACAAATCAATATCATAAATTTGTTTGTAATGATAATGTTGCATTGGGACACAATCGTAATGGGCAAATGTGTAATGTTAAATTGGAATCTTTCTAAAAAGGGAAAACGTTGCATTTTCCAAGATACATTTCAGATATGAGAGTGGTTTTTGTATATCTCCCATCTTCTAATATAGCCATCTGTTGTTACCTCTTTGGTTATTTATAATAAGGACTGCTGAAGCACCGGCAGCTTGTGCAATGTTTGCCTTTGTTGTGAATTTGCAGTGACCTCGGGTCACCATGATGACATCACCAGTAAGCTGCCATAAGACAAAGGTAACTAGGTTAATACTATAATAAATTATTTATAAGAACTGAAATTCAATTTTGTTGTCCATATTAACAATTGGGAAAATCTATAAATATCATAAAAGGCTGTGGAAAACAAGAGGCTCATTTCTTTTGTCGAAATGGCTTATTCAACTTGGATGGTGGGAGTATCATTATAACCAGGGTGGACAGAGACCTTTTTCTTTGGTGGACTACAGCAATCATGAGGGTCTGATTGAGTAAGATGAGTTCGGTTAGCATTTTTCTCCTTAGATACAATGGTGGTTCCAAATCTTGCACCAACGCCAACGAACTCTGCGCCTTCTACACCATCAACCCAAGTTTGAACTTTCACCTGACAAAGGAAACCAACAGAAAATTTAGAGTATAATGATGTCACAATCATGTGATTAACAATTTGAATCTTATAATTTGAAAGCAAATGACATGAATCCTAGTGACAAATCACAGTCAAGTCTGGTTGAGAATTAACCCTTTTGTTCCTAAATATATAGCATTATTCCCTCCTTCCAGAAATAAGTGTCCACATTTCTATTTTAGTTTGTCCCAAAATAAGTGCCCACTTTCAAAAGTGTCTACATTCCAATTCTATCCTTAATTATGAGATGAAGAAATTCATTACTCCCTCTATTATTAAGAATACAATTGTCATTTAGTTGAATAAAAGTGTAATATTTACACATTTCTAAAACTAGCTTTTGTTCCTAATTGTTTATGCGGACTTATGCATGGTGCATACTGATGCAACGTGAACAGAAACGTTTGTGGTTGGTATTTGGTAGCTATAATGGATAACTAACTAAGGGGGCAAGACAAATTCCCATGTTATACTTCAATAAACTTCTTACCCTTTGCATGGAAATTCGAGCAAAATGGATTCAAAAATTAAACAAAATGAGATCCAATTCCAGTTTCATACTTTGAATTCCATGCTATGACTTTGAAAAATGCTTCAAATCACTTTGAAACAGAAAAAGGCTTGAAATCTCAAATATAACATATAATCAAACTATAACCTGGCTTCTGTCAATCAAGCTATAATCTCTCTTAATCTGACTAGCTGTTACCTACAATCAAGCTACAATCTCTCTTAAAATCTAAACTCAACATACAATCAAGTTAGAACCTCACTTTAAATCTCTAAATACAACACACAATAAGCTATAATTTCACTTCAGATCTCTAAATACAATATACAACCAAGCTAAACTTACTTCAAATCTACAAATATAACATACAATCAGCTATAATCTCACTTCAAAACTCTAAATATAAAATATAATGAAGGCTGAAGCTATAATTCACTTCAAATATGTAAATATTTTAATGCAATCAAATTGTGATCTCAATTCAAAGAAAATATATGGATCAAACACCTAAATTGATCATTCCTGTATTACAGCCATGAACACAACACAGATATATATGTGTGTGTGTGTGTGTATAACATTTTTGCCATACCATCAAACTAACAAACATTGAACAGTATCCAGTTCAGAAATCAAATAAACATTAAGAATAGATTAAAATATTTTAAAATTGAAAGGGGGGTTTTACCAGCACAAAGTCATTCTCACAACCAGGCTTCTTCGGAGCAAATTTATCGTCATGAACAATGTCACCGGCAATCACCGGAGTAGGGCTACCGAAGAAAACAACCATCAATGATAATACAAACCAACAAAATCTAAGAAACCCCATGAAAAATTAAGTGAAGCTACGATAAAATTCCTTGTTCTTCTTCACTGCATCACACACTCTTCAACATATTAATGCAATTCAACAGCTGTGTGTTTTGAATCAAAAGCACCAACAAAACTGAGTGATTAAAGAAGAACATGTGAACAGATCTCCTCCTATCTCGTAGTTTCCGCTAGCGTGTGTTATGGTGTTTGTGAGTGTTTTGCAGACCAAAATGCAAAACCCACGGTTGCTAGAGAACAGAAGTTGAACCAATACGACGTCGGTGGGAAGATCTCTTGTTTGGATCCTGCCGGATTAAAAGCGAAAAAACCGGGGAAGGTCCGGAAGGATAATATGTCCAATAAATTTTCCTTTACTGCCCCTAATGATATATAATGTTTGCAATTTAGTCCTTCAAAGTTTTTTAAAATGGTAATATCGATAAACAATATAAATTGATTGCAAGTTTAGTCCGATGATCTTTTGTTGTTACTTTTTTTGTCCAAAAAAGTAGGATTTCATTTAAATGAAGTTTGTCAAAAATGTTAAATGGGTTATTACAACATTTCCAACAGTTATGCTATTTCAGTTTTTTTGGATATTTGGAATAAATTTATTCTAACAGTTATGTTAAACTCTCATCTGAAATAAATAAATAAAAATGAGAAATTGTATATTATTATAAATTATAAAGTTATTGTAACAGAATTTGAAAAAATAATTTAATAAATATAAAGGTATTTTTGAAAATAAATAGGTTACGAATAAAAAAATGGGTATGAAATCCAACTATTTTGAACAAAAAAGGTAACATCAAGAAACATGTTAGACTGAAGTTGCAATCATTTTATATTTTTTGATCAATATTGGTAATTTAACAACTTGAGGTACTAAAGTGAAAATATCATACATCATTGAGGATTTAAAAAGTAAAATTTGTTGCATAACCTGCACTGGTTCTTACGCTTTTAAACGTTTTGGGTAATAAAACTACAAAGAATGATACGACGCCGGATTAAAAGCGGACGAACCGGGGACGGTTACATTCTCCAACAATTTATACTTTATTTTTATTATCATTTAATCCACAAGAATATATGTTTTTTGCACTTTAACCCCTCAACTTTGTAAATTTACTCAATAAGAGTAGGGCTGTAAATGAACCAAACGTTCAGCAAACCGTTCGGCGGAAAGTTCGTTTATGTTTGTGTATTTAATAAATAAACGAACATGAACAAATTTTTTTGTTCGTTTAGTTAAACGAACGAACATGAATAAAAGTCTCGTTCGTTCATTTATGTTCGTGAACGTTCGTTCATTTACCGTTTATTTATATATTAAATTTAATATATAATCTTTTATTTATTTACTTTGAATTCAAATAATATTTATTTATGTTCGTTTAGCCCGTTCGTTTATGTTCGTTTAGCCCGTTCGTTTACGTTCGTTTAGCATGTTAACGAACGAACATAAACGAACACGAACACGCCTTATTTCTAAACGAACGAACACGAACACAAAGATTTTCGTTTGTTTACCGTTCGTGTTCGTTCGTTTGTTCGGTTAAGTTAAACGAACGAACATGAACAAGCCTCCGTTCGTGTTCGTTTACAACCCTAAATGATGATGATTGACGCCTACAAATTTGGTCGATTAACGTTTCACTGTAAACGAACCACCGTCTTTGCCCACAAAAATGTTGAGCATAATATAGGCAACAGTCCTGTATATACGTTAATAGTCTGTTTGCTAGCAATTTAATGGAACACACAGCTTATTCGGTCAATTATAAATAGTTGTTTGGTAATCGTTTAACGGTATAAAAAATGACTTATTCAATAAGTTTATAGGATGAAGCTTTATGCAAAAAACCAAGTATTTTTCTAACTTGTTCCTCCTAATTAAAAAAACATATATTTCATTTCATCTATGAAAAAACTCTCTCAAACAAAAAAAATTCAATTCATACAGATAAATCCACACATGCAGCTTTATTCACACCGAATTTAATGAAAAACCAACCAAACACTCCCGAGTCAACCGTGATCGACAGCAAGTAATTGCTACGAAAGATTTACATATCGAAGACATGCAACGATGAATATATGACGAGGAAAGAATTATTACAATTTCCATGACAACATGATGGATTCAAATACAAACAGAATCTCACATTGAAATCTAGACAAACTACCCCGAAAATCTTGACGTTCACATCTCCATCTAAATCTAATCTCGAGAACGAATTTTCCCGGAAAAGGAGATTCGAACCAGTGACCTCTAAAATACACAAAGGGTACTATCGTACATTTATCTCTAACCGAACAAAATTCAAATCCAGTCTTGTTCCTACCGAAACTGTACCTTTGATCGATCACATAACAGCATAGAGCAGCAACTCACCTGAGGATGTAAAAAAGAAAATGGAAAGATGACATCAGTTTTCAAGAATATGTGGAACCCCATTAAATTACTGATAGTAAGAGCCCTTTTGGAGAGAATCAGAGAACGAATGTTTCAAAATATACTGAGGTCAAATCGTCCAAATCTAGCTGAAGTGGAACTCCAAGATTATTTTTGGAGATACACAGACTGATGTGTACATGACAGATGATCCCTTTTTCAAACAATGCATAAGAGATATCGATAAATATTTTCGTATAAGCCCTTTTTCAAATTCGAACAATGCATAATGCATAAGTGACCAAAGGGTCATTGGCCCAACAGTATCTGGGTTACCTGTAGGGCCCAGTCTCTCAGGAGGTCAGGTGTTCAAGCTTCAACAAAAGTGAGAAGAGTGTGTGTGAGTATTTGTCGTATATAAATATTATTATATACTTCAAAAAATATTTTTGTACCCAATGTCGGGGAGGGACTCATTTGCCTTCAAAAGTCGGTTTGATCCATCATAACAAACAAAATGGCGAACCCTCTAACTCATCGTATTAGAAAGCCTCGATATACTTGGTTTTGTAACGAGTTCAGTAACTCTCGGGCAACCTGCAGTAAAAAGCAGCAAGAGACAGGATTATCGAGGGTGCATTTGACAATTCACAATCATTTTTCGAAATGGATATAATTCTTGCCCATAAGCTAAAAGAACGAAAATTTACCGCCACGGAAATTCACTGGTGTCGATTCCCGATTGATGTAGTTCATCGACATACTGCAAGGCTTCTCGACATTCTTCCCTATCATCAAAAAACTCGGTTGTTTCGCCCACTGTGTCAAATGTCTCGTGACCTTTTCCAGTAACCACCTATGGCAAAATCAAAAGAAGAAAAACTTAGGAACAAATATGGTCCCGGAGGTGAAGCGAATTAACTCGGTTGATTGGACAGAAAAGTGAACTAACAGACGGAAATACTTACAACCACATCACCCTCCTCGCCCATGGCAACAGCAGAACGAACGGCCACCCTTCTAATATCGTGAAGGAAAACTCTATGACCATTTGGAAGTGGAGGGTGGTAGTCATTTTCTTGATGCTTCAAGTAATCCTGCATGGTCCATCCTATGCCGGCTAACATGTCGTCCAAGATGTCAACTGCAAAGATAAACCGGTTGTCGACACGTGCTTGAGCAGTTTATAGTGATTATGAATCGATGTCTTTCAAGGAGCATTTGGTACACAAATAGGACCGGACAGGAGAGAGTGAAGTAGGCGGGTGAAAAAAATTGTGGAAGGTTTTAGAGGTATTAATTTGATATGGGTAGTTTAGTAATTCACCATGTTTGTCTGTCTCCCTTGATTTTGTTCCACTTATTTTGGTGGGACAGAAAACAAGCATTTTTGAAACGATTATGGTTCAGACATACTTACGTGGATCCTCGTTCCTTGGATTTTCCGATGTCAGCATAGTGATGTCACTCTTGTCGGTTGCAATCTTTGTCATAACCGGTCTTTTTCCTCTTTCGGTCTCACCAGGACAACCGATAACTACAAGTAACGCATAAACACAGGTCAGAAAGAAACCCAGAAAAGTTCAAACGAGAATCACAAGTATTTTGGGAACCAGGAGAACCGGTATATATATATATATATATAGGGTCAGATTCACAGGAAAACCGCAAAAAAATGAACTGAGAAACACCCTAGTAACCAAACATCTGTATGGTATGCACATGAATCATGTATGATCATGGAACTTCTCACCTTTATATATATGTATGTACAAGGTCAGGAGAAAACCGCAAAAAAATGAAAACTGAGAAACACCATGGTAAATGTTCATTTTGGACCGTATGCACATGCGCATACAAGTAATTTGTAAGCAATTTGTTGGGTATGCACACATTCATACCAAGAAACAACTTCAATTATTTGTAGGCACATGTGTATACCGTCTAGATGAATGGTTACCAGGGTCCTAAATTTTTTATTTTTTGGAGGTGTTCCCCTGAACCTCCGTATACATATACATATATGTATATATATATATATATATATTATATTATATGTGTGTGTATATATATATGTATTGATGCATATACACTAACAAAATATGTACCTTTCAAATAGTATATTCATCGATGTATATGTACTATATATAGTCGTTGAAATTGATATAGTGGATATGCATCATTGCATATTTCACGGTTTTCAAAATATTTATGGTTCTTATTTGAACCTTCCGATCAAATTTCGTAGAAGAAGAATGCTAGCTTCATATAGCTTTAGCTCAAGATGCGGTAAGACTATTTTAGACATTTGACTAATAATCGAACATTGTATTCATACCTGTGATGATCCGCTTCGGATTGAGTTCCCTAACGTTATCAAGAAGTCTTGATAAATCATCGGGGGTATTTGCATAATCGACAACCACTCCATACGTTTGTTCCTCATCGATCAACTCGCATCTACCCGGCACTACATCAACCTCTTCGATCCCCCTAACGATATCTTCCAATGGTGCCCCTACCGCAATCCCGACAGCCACAGCTGCAAGAATGTTGTAAATATTTTGCCTCCCAAGTAATCCGGATGAAATCTCCAAAATACCCTGGGGCGTATCCACCAAAACTTGCGTCTCAAAGAGTGAAAGATCAAACTGTAATGGGTGTACATCGGCTCTCTTGTCCTCCATCGCGAATGTCACAACAGGCACGTCTTGATTTCCTTGTGCGATAAAGAGATGGGCGTTTTCGTCATCGATGTTCACAACTTTCCGATGCCGTGTGGGGTCCACCATTCTCGCAAACAACTTAAGTTTCGCATTCCGATACTCTTCCACACTCCCGTTGACATCCAAATGGTCTTTACTTAGGTTTGTGAAAACCGCAATATCGAAATCAACCTCATCACATTTTCCCGAAGCAAGTTCGTGAGATGAAGCCTCCATAACGAGCGATTCCGTCCCGTTATGAACCATCTTCGCCATCAATCTTTGACGGAAAACGGCATCCGGGACTGTATTTTTCGTCTCCAATAGGCTATCCCCGTGAATATAATGAGCCACATTCGTTATCATCCCGGTTCTCAATCCCATAACCTCATACATCCCTTTTATCAAATATGCCGTGCTCGTCTTTCCGTTTGTCCCCGTGATCCCAATCACCGCGATGCTCTTCGACGGATGCCTATAAAACGAAGCCGCTAACGTAGCTACAACCGAACTCGTATCTTCTACTAAAACCAACGCTTTACACCCTAGCGTTTCCTCGATATCGATTTCTTTACTGGCTACAACCGCAACCGCCCCTCTTTTATCGGCCTCTGTTAAAAACAAGTGCCCATCGGTTTTCTTCCCGACACAACATACAAACAAGTCGCCAGGCTCGACTAACCGTGAATCGTGCTGAATTCCAGTGATTTCGATCTCTAAATTTCCCAAAACAGAGATCGGTACAACCTTACTTTCGTCTAAAAGCTCTGCTAATGTCATTCTACACTTGGGTTCTACTATTCGAACTTGTCCTCTACGAAAAGTATCGAATTTACCATCCATTGCAGATGAATATGGCGATTCCCCGATACCCAAATCATCATCGATCTCAACATCTGAATTCTCCACCTCCGAATCGTCGCCGGTTACTTTCAATTCTTCGAGTTCTTCGATTTCCTCCAAATCATCTTCTTCTTGAGACTGTAATTCATCTACAACTTCTTCAATCTCCTCCTCCTTCGACTGTAAACGTTGTCAATTTGACTTATAACTACAAAATTCCAATTAGGGTTTATACGAACACAAAAGGATCGACAATTTTACCTCATTTTTCTTTGGATTTGGCTTCAACAGTCCTTTCTTAACAAATTCCTTCCTCTTCAAAGCAATCGAATGATCAATCTGAGAATACAAATCTCCCCCGGAATCCGACTCATTATCGCCCTGCGAAACAGGATTATCAGGTGCATCTTCAACATCTTGAATTGCTTTCAGAAAAATAGGTTGGTCTTTTGTATACTCTTCTTCTTGAGCTTTACGAGCACGAGCAATTCTGAGGTCGAGTTGTTGGAATCTAGATACACCGTGCATGCTGTCTTCGGGTGCTTCCGGTGGGTCGCCGTCTGCTGGATGTGAATAGTGTTGGCCATCGCGTCCGATGGCAAAAGTGGTGAGATTTGTGTGGTGGAGAAAGGGTGGGAGGTGGTGCCGGAGTGGTGGCGGGTGGAGGTGGGGTTTAGGGAGAGAAATGGAGGTGGTGGAGGAGGGGAGCGGGGAGGAGAGGGAGAGGAACATGGCGGAGGGTTTAGTGTTCGACAAGAACAACGATGGGGGGATAAGGATATGAGATGGGGTTTTTCCGGTGAGTGAATTACGATTTTGGTCCCTATGCTTTTGTGATTGTTACACATATGGTCCCTAAACTTCATTTATTGCCGAGTAAAAGTAAATTACGTTTTTTCATCCTTACGGTTCGTTAAAAATTTCGGACTTAGTCCTTATGGTTTAAAATTTCCGGTTTTTATCTCTATCATTTGCAATTCATTTTTATTTTCATCCCTAAGGTTAAAACACCATGCTATCTTCGTCCTCTTTAATGAAAACCATAAATTTGCATCAACTAAAACATGAGACATTTCAAATCCAACATCAAGATCAAGAACAACCCAAAAAAAATACAAAATTTGGTTTCAGATTTGAAAGGAGCTCAATGACGGTGGTAGGCTTGACCAATCAGCGTTTTCATTAAACCCAACTTCTTCCAGAAACACTTCTCTAAACAAAGCCGAGCAACTTCAGTGCACTAAGTCAGATTAGCATCTTTTACTGGTTCAATGGACGGTATAATGCCTATGCCTTGATTTTAATGGGGTTTGAAGAGAAAGATGATAAAGATTGAAAAGATCAAGTGGACGGTCTTCTTCAATGGTTTTTTGGTGGTGGAGGGAGACAAGGATGAGTAGGAAGGTGGCCATGGAATGCCTTGAAAAAGACACATCGTCGCAACTCGTAAAGCTTAAAGTTTGAACTTGTCGCCATGTCACGTTTTATGAACATGTCATGTTTTACGTCATTTAAAACCTTGATTATAATTAATGGAGAACTAATTATCATTGCTATTGCTAAAACTTCGGTTATAATAATGTTCAGTCAAGTGTTTTAACAAGTAAAATGAGGATTGATAAACGTTTGTTAATCATATAAAGGTGACACTTCAATTATAAATCTTCAGTTAAATGTGTGTATATATTTGTGTAGTATACATACATATTTTGGTGTACATATATTTCCGCCTCGTGCTTACGCCTCATACCGCCTCGAGGCTTACGCCTCACCTCATTGAGGGAAAACGTCTTGAGACCCGATTCCGCCTTTCAAAACCTTGGTCCCGTGGTCTAAGTTGTTACTTTTTTGGTATAGGATTAAACCACTTTAGTAACGGATCTTTATGAAAATAATCACTCTACAATTTAGACCCATCTTGAGTATCCTATGTGGCCAAAAAGCTCTCTAATAAGCTCCATTGTGGATTTTACACGTCACAAGCAACCACACGGTAAATATTTGTATGTTATAATTATTAAAATAGATCTTATTAATCTACATATATGCACCAACCTCTAAATCTACCTGAAACTTGAGGAATTTGAATCAATGCCTACCGATTACTCGTTGTAGGGCTTGCCTGATCATCTTTGCCGTCAATGTCGTACAACTCTTTAACTGCAATATGCAAGTGTATCAAGCATCAAGAATTATGATCACAATCTGTAATGGTGTGTTTAATATACTGAACATGACAGAACAAGGATCATAGTTTCATATTTAGCTGAACTTTAAGGTTGACTATTTATGTCTAATGATACAAGGTGGAACAGACATATGTTTTACCAATATAACATCAACATAATACCTAATTCAACATCAAATAAGTCTCCCTCTTTGCATTTTATTCATTATGAAAATTTTATTTATAGTATTTTATGTTCTTCAAACTTTCACATTACTGTCCTCAAAATTACAATTTTTATACGATTTCTATATTTTGCTTAATTTATGTAATTTATTAAATATTAATAATAAAAAATAATACATAAAAGTATAAAATAAAAATTAAAAATCATATAAACTTTGTATTTTAATGTTATTTTAATCGTCTTGACAAAAACTTTCTAATGATATATTTTGAGGAAATTAACAAACATAGTCATTTCAACCGGACAAATTTATCTCTTACCCATTTCTCTCCCATTATTTTTAAAATTTCACTACCTCCGCAAATAGCAAATTCTCAACTTGTGAAGAGGTCAAAATGTGAAAAAAGAAAAAAATCTGAACATGGTCTGCAAGTACAAGTACGGGGACCAAGTAGCACTTGCAAAAAATAATTTACAGATATGGTCCCTATATTTACGGACCATGTTCATAAGTTCTTATTTTTTTTTTACATTTTGACTCATTCACAAGTTGAGGAGTTGCTACTTAGTATTTTGGAAATTTTTGAAGAGAAAAGTAGAGGTGTTTGTGGTGCAGTTTGCGGTTTGAGCATTTTCCCAAAATTGCACCGCATGTGCGGTTTGTTTCTATCGCATTTTATGCCTACAATCCAATTCCTATAATTTTAAAAATATAAAATCAATGATAAAGTGATCATAGTCCCAAAAAAATAAAGAATTTCAAAACATCCGATTCCTAAATACATATTGTATAACTAAAAATTGTACAAAACTTTTAAGTTAATTTATTAATATTGCCAATTGGAACAAACTCAAAGTCCAAAACACAAAGTCCAAAAACATTACATAAAATACGAAATTATATACATATATATATATATATATATGTGTTATATATAAAATTTAAAAATACAAAATATGCGATGCGGTTTGATAACTCAAAACCGCAAACCGCACCACATAATGCAGTTTGGTAAAAATATAAACCGCACCGCAAAAGTTCTATACCGTGCTTTGCAGTGCGGTGTGGACGGTTTGTACGGTTTGACGGTTTGGATGAACATCCTTACAGAAAAGTCTAAGAGGTAAATATATAAGGCTAAAACGGGTATTTTTGTTAATTTCCCTATAGCTTGTTATAAAAAAATATAAACAACTTATTAGGAGTAAATTGGTTATTTTATCTGTTTTTTCGTGTCAAGTTCTGTCTCACCAGACACTGAACAATTATTCTGTCCAATTCTATTGTATCATATCCGGATACCAAGCTCACCCTAAATGAATTCTTAAGTATTGCTTGCATACCTTAGATTCAATGCTTAATGTGAGAATCCCATCAGCGATAGAAGAATGAACCGAGTGAGATTCCAAGTTTAGGCTGCTTATTGCATCAAAGACTTGAACCATCATATTGTCTCTCCATCGGCACTGTATCTCGATCGCTACGTCTTTTTCTATCACGCTCACCGTAATACAATCCGACAAACACTCTTCTTGTAAATCTTCGAGATCACAAGAAGCTTTTCTTTTGATGGCATAGTTATCGGAGGTTCTTTCTTGCAGGTCTTGAGATTTCTTGTTTTCTTTATCTCCGACGTGCTTGTTCGATTGTAACGCTTCCACTCGTCTCTCGAGCATTTTTAAGTAATCGATAGTGTCATCGAGAAGAGACACTTTATCAACCTAATAGAATATCATTGTTTTGTGTCAGAAGTCAAAGATAAAATATCGGGGCATTGTGAAGAAGTTTACTGAGCTAAATAACCCCTCCATAGCAAACACAAAGGGTGTGAAATTTACCTTGCCTCTAGAAGGCACCAAGGAGCTTAGAACCGAAAACCGATGGTTGATGTTATTTGCATCGTCGGCCTCCAGTTTCTGCAGCTGATCCAGTATCCCATTCTCGTCACAGGGCCGAACTAATCGATTCCGGTGCATTTTTGGGACTTCATAAAGCACCTTCTTCAATAACATTTGTGAACAACTTCCTTTCCATTCTATTCCATCATAATTTTTCCAACTAATGAAAGCAGATTCCTTAAAATCACAGTTTCTAAAATGAGGTCCAAGAATCAATCTCTGGGTATTCTTGAATATCTTCGAAAGAACACCTTGATAGCGACTGTCATCATCGCTCCAAAGATCGCTTGGATCGCTAACTAGGTTTTGAGATATACAATCACTCGAACCCATGGAATTATTATGGTAAAAACTAACCTCTCCTTCTTCTTCTTCATCTACCAACTGCCATCTCTGTTCTTGGGATTGAAACCCCCCAATGTTCACATCCTCAACCATCAAAGAGTGATTCAAATTGCTTTTTGGTGAATTTCGACTCTTTGTAACTAGATTTTGATCATATTCATGAAAACCATCAAGATTGTTGTCGGTAAGGTCACGATCAAGCATTCCAGAACAACTTTCTAAAGGGATTTCAAGAACTTTTTGCGGTGGAGCACCAAAGATAAAACCTTTAATCTGCTTAATGATGTTCTGTTCTTCTAAAACCTTGAAGAATATTTAGCAGAATCTTAGAAGCTTAGCAATGTGGTAGAAGAATACAGTAAAAAGGGATTAGAGACAAGTTATACCTTCTCGGTTATGCCAAACTCAACTATACCTTCTAAATATGGAAAGCATACCACTGTCTACATGTCAAAAACGACAAACACGTGAAAGATGGTTTCTGTAAATGGAAATAATGCCTGGTTCATAGTTTAAAGGAGCGAAGCAAGAAAATGGCATACCTGAATTGATGCACTCTGAGGAAGATGGCAGCAATGGAAAAGCAAATAATGAGTTTTGGATTTTAAACAATACGTTAAGTTGGAAAATGACGTTAATGTAGAAAAGATGCTTACTTTTGCTAGGAGAGAGCGACTGAAGACTTTGCTGTCTGCAAAGTGAGCATTGCTTAACCAACAACTTGTATTCTCTGCCAGTGTTCTTCCTGGCAATCTAAATTAGATCAAGTTATGGATTTGCAAGTTAAATTGTATTGAACTTGACTTCGAGGGTGTTTGGTTGGTTTTCCATTAAGTCGTGTATGGATAAAGTTGTCTGTGTGGACTAATCTATCTGTATAGATTTCACAGGTTTTTGTTTCGGAGGGTTTTTCATAGATGGAAAGAGCATATTTTTTAATCGGAAGGGGAATGTTTGGAAAAAACCTGGCTTTCTGCATAAAGAGCCCCTAAAGGATTATTGAGTAAGCCACTTTCTATATTATTAAGCCACTACAAAACAGTCATGTATAGCTGACCAAACAAGCTGTGAGTCTCATTAAGCTGCTAACAAACACGTGCCCTCCTTAATTTGACTTTTTCAAAACCAACCGATCGATGATGAATCTTTTGGAACAAAGAGATCTTAGTACCCAGAAGGGCCAATACACTTGATTAGGTAAATCCAATCACTTTAAACAAAAACAACATTAAAGAAATGAAGAGAATTTACAATTGCTTACCCTTGGCCATCACTAAACTCATATGTCATGCAAACCAAGAAATACCACTCAGCATCTGAAAGATCTTCAGGGGATAATGCAGCTGAGGGCTTCCTTGCTTGTGGTTCATGTTGGTGTGTTTCAGCAGCTGCTGAAAGTGATTCATAAAGCTGTCTTAACTGCTCTGTCCTTTGCAGTCCCACTTCATCATCATCTTCGTTGTCATCATAATCATCATTCATTTCCTCTGCTTGTATTGTTTTTCTTGTCTTGATGTCTCCATTGTAGTACCCATCACACCATGTCAATACCCTAATCCAAATTCTCTTCACATGTGAATATGCATTCTTTAAGCAAAATTCCAGCTTTATAGTTGTACTTTGAGGGAAAAGATAAGGTTCTTAGATTTGGGTTTACCCTAATGAGACATGGGAAGATTTACTTAAGTCAAAAAGCTGGTTGCTAACATGGATAAGGTACAACCCATAAAGTAAATTAAGGGCAAAAGGTATTGCAGAAACTCAAGAACTCCAAGCATCACAAGTCACAACAAAGAAAAAGATGCATCTGAACTTTTGTGATCAAACATTTTACTTTTTAAAACTCAAAAAAAGGAATTACTGGAGTAAGAAAAATCCATCTCCCAAAATTAGCATAATCAAATCATATGATTACCACATTAGATCGGTAATGAAGGAGGGTCTACTGCTATGACACATGAATTCATGGATGGTTTAATTCACCTAATTTCTTCATTAACAGTTGTACCATGTGCTATAAGTTTGTATCTTGAATATATATATATATATATATATATATATATATATATATATAAAATCAAATCATATGATTACCACATAAGATCAGTAATGAAGGAGGGTCTACTGCTATTACACATGAATTCATGGATGGTTTAATTCACCTAATTTCTTCATTAATAGTTGTACCATGCACTACAAGTTTGTATCTTGAATATATATATATATATATATATATATATATATATATATATTATAACATGGATAATAAGATACCCTGGTTCTGTGGAAGAAATGGACCAGAAGATAGCATAGCTCCATTGGATGCTTTTGACAGCCATAGCTAGTTTTTGCCTCAAGTTCTCCATTGCAGTCATAATCTTGTACTCTGTGTGTATATGTGTGTGTGTGTGTGTGTATATATATATATATATATATATATATATCGCTAAGTTTTCACCACAAATGCCCTAATGAAGCATGGGAGCAGTTCTACCAACAACTTTACACCCAATCCAACAACTTGAAAATCTGAAAGCGAGTTCTGATGGGATTTGATGCGTTAGTGCTAGCATAATTGCACCTTGAAAGCTCTGGTTTGTGTGTGTATTATAGATAATCAAGAAAATAGGGCAGAAATTATCTTGAAAATAGTTCTTAAATTAAATTAGTGATCTTTATTTAAAGAAAAAACAATAGAGGGTTTTGTCGTTGGAAAAAAATAGAAAATCTTGGTGGGTTTTCTGGGCAACCTCCATTAATGGTGGATTGAAAGGAAAAGGAGGATAAAATAGAAAGAAGTGAAGATTGGAGCACAGGAATGGAGAGGAATTGATCCACCTGCAAAAGAAGTAGAGCATTGCTATCTGGTAGTCTATATCTATACAGAAACAAGTCAAGTTTTAACATTTATATGTACTATACTAGCTGTTTGTTTAAAAATTACAAGGTTTTTTGATTTTTGTAATTTAAAAAATTTATTTTTTTAAGAATACGATTTATAAAACAATAAGTATATATTATTAACATATATAAAGTTTTTCAATTTCTATAGTGTTGTTATTTTATCATTTTAAATGTTAGGTACAAATCGTTGGATATTTCTAATACCATCATCAATTATAAGACTAATCAACTAAATAAATAATAAATTTATTTAAAATTTTCATTTCATAATTAAATTCATCTTCAAAAACAAACCATTTAATGATAAAAACACCATCTTCTTTATCTGTTTTATAAATGTGATATTTTATTTTTCATCAAAACTTTGAGTTTATAATTGTTTGAACAATTTTATTTCTTTTCGCATGCTCTTTATATCGTATGAAGAAATAAATATAATTACATTTATTTGGAAACAAATGAAATATAAATGTTTTTTAGAGCAAGAATTTGTGTTAGCTTATTGATATCTTCTTTTATCATTAAATATCCTTTTGGTTTACCAGAAAAACAAAGTCAAATTATGATGCAATCAAGTTGGTTACATTTGGCAATAACCTTGGTTTTTTTTTGAAATTTTTGAGATTTTTCTGACCGTTCATGAGGACCCCTTAAATTAGTCGAGGTGTGCACAAGCTAGTTCGGACATTCACGGTTAACAAAAAAAAAAGGACATGGATATATTTTCATTACTATAAAACTATCTTTTTGAAAAGAAAAAAAAATTAAATTGTACTACGGTAACCAAGTACAGACAAATCATATGAAATCAGATACGACTTAATCTTTTTACTATAAACAAATTATCATTCTAATTTGAAAAAAAACACTTTTTTTAAAGGACGAATAAGCTTTTAATACAAGATGTGAAGTAAGAATGTAAAATGGGTAGCTTGCACAACTTCTACGTAATCACTCATTTATACAAAAATGATGGTTGGTTTGTAACTAAAAGACAAAGTATAAGCTTTCATAAAATGAATAAATTGTATTGTCACTAATCAGGTGTTATATCATCTGATAAAATCTTCAGTATTTTATGATGATAAAAAATCAAAATAAAATAGTAAATTCAACCGAGACAGTGAATATCTAAAATCACATATACATACGATCAATCATATGATATAACACCATAAATCAAACATGTCGATTGACGATGACCTAGAAAAAATGTTGACTCTAAAAATTGCCGGATCACATTCTTGAAAGAAGTTGGTGTATTAATTAAGAAGGTAATGGTCCACATAATTGAGGGTGGTTAGAATAGTAGTGGTTTAGGTACATACGTGACCACAATGGTTATGACAAAAGAGGAAAGAAAATGATTAATTACTTCTTTTATTTTAAAATAAATGTCTGAATATCTACAGAAAAAAAAATGTAAAATAGGATTGATAGAAAAAGCATAGTCAGAAATCAAATAGATATAATGAAAAAGAGAAAGATAAAAAAAAGAAAGACACAACTAAATAATGTCTACTGCTTTTCAAAGTAGAAAGATAAATTTATTACTTTTATATTATTAAGAATAAAATTGTTTGTCATTTTAGTTAATTAAAAATGATAACAATTATATACTTTAGAAGTGAGTATATTTTACATTGTAGACATTTATTTGGGAAGTAGGGATTACAAACTTATAATTAGGGTGTTAATGCATTTTGTGCTTTATATGTTATACTCTAAGCATAGCTAGTTGTACCTTCATGTAAATTTTCACTTCCATTGATTTTTTTTAACAAAATAGTACATTACGATTTTTTTAATCCCTTAAATTTATTACTAATTTTAATTTCCATCCCTATAGTTTATACATTGTGGTTTTAGTCCTTATAATTTGCAATTTATTGTTATTTGCATCCCTACCCCCTAACAACCCCATCCCCTCCATTTCACCCATCAGACTCATTTAACTGGATTTAACATAAAAAGATAACGACCGTTGGTGAGAGGAACTATTTGTTGGATTTTATAAACATGGAGGACAAATTAGTAATAAATGAAGATTAGGGACAACTTCCCATGAAAATGACAAACATTAACCAAGTCGAAAATTATGTTGGCAGTTAATTTTCAGAATAGAAAAAAACAGGGAAGCCATACCCGAAGGCCGAAGCTCATGTCGTCCACCGGTTGATGTACCCCTTGCAGGCAATACCAAGTATCATGTTTTCATAAAATATGGCTTTAGCTTAGTAAGTAAGAAGATGAACATCATTGCAAAATGAGTAATATACACCAAGCACCGCCCACCTACCTCTGGGACGTACGATTTATTGGGGATATCCAGAGGATGACATCATACATTTTCTGGATAATTGCAGAACACCCAATTATCCTGATCAAACTCCATCCAGAATGAGTAATTTAGTTATTATTGATGTCACTAAACATGAAAAAAAGCATGGAAGAACATAAGGATGCCATTATAATATGAGTCCCATCTTTCAGCCAAATAAAATGACAGTTTAAGCAAGCCAAATGTAAAAATGACAGTTTGGAGCAAAAAAATGCAAAATTGAAACAAGAGAAAATTAAGTTGTTATCGAAATGAACATCAATGACGACGACGGACAAGTTTGTCCATAGAAGAATCCAGAACATCGATCTTCTTTCTCAGAATCTTTCTTTATAAGGGTCAAGAAAATATCATTTCAGTAATTCTTGGATGGTAAAAGCTTAGGAAAAATTGAAGCAGGCATTGAGATTCTTTCTCTAACATTACAAAAAAAATATAAGGGCCGTTTAATAAACGCTTACCAAGTAATCGCTTACTCCGGCTCACTTACCCTACCAGATTAACATATCAAGGATAAGAATTTTACCCAACAAGAGCGGAGAGTCTTACCCGGTAAATGATGGTGACAACTTTTACCCGGTTAGCGCTTACCGGGTAAATTGTTGCATACAATGTCATTATGATGGACTAAAATCTTACCCGTTAAAGTAACTGATAAAGTTTAATATCACAGGGTAAGCATTTAAGTAAATGGTCCCCTAAGAAAGGGAAATGAAGAAAAATCTAACAAGTCATACAGATAATCAAACCAAACCATACCAAACAAGCAATTTTCTCCCACGGGAAGGTGGGGTAAGGAGGAAGTGAGATGTAAGGAAACATGAGTACATGACCTCCACCCTGAAGAGTAAAGTCGTTGTTTCCGTGAAGACGGTGTGCAAAAAGCAGAAAGATTGTGCAAAAAAATTGCATAAAAAGAAAATCAGAATAACATAAGAAAAAAGATGAACTTAAAAACAAGAAAGATAGTGTTAAATTTTGAAAAAACGAGTTAGAAGCAAGCAACCAAAATCAAACAGACAAACCGAAATCCTAATCAAGGTACGAAGGAATACAGATAATCAAACCCTAAACCCTCAACAAGAGTACCTTGAAGGGAACATGAATTATGAAAGACTAAATCCACTTGTGCTACAAAATCTACGGTTATGCTTCTCCTGTCATCAGAAAGGTATTGCACTATATTCTGCTAGTTTGTTTATATAAACTCCTAATGGCTCGTCCTACAAAGTCTTTATGTACACTGTATTTTCTACCCACAATGAACCAGACATTGATGATAAGCATATGATTCCTACTGCAACAAGCAAAATATGGATAAGAATCCATATTACCACAGATTTCTTTTAATGATCAAAATTCAAATCTTGATCAGGAATCTGTAGCTTGTAATTTTGTTGTGTAACGAATCAATTTAGTTAACATTTTAATGTTTCGATACAATTGCACCAAGTAATACTGTAGAGCAGCGTTACTTCCCTGCCATATAGTCTCAAGTCTGTTTATTGCAAGCCTAAAAATCTATATTTGGGTGTTAAAGGCATTACTTAAGTTTAACCAGTGGCTTTGGTGATCCGCCTTTTTCACAGTGGAATTTACTTCATATAGACACGAATATACCCACAAAGGTCAAAAGTACTAGGGGGTCTCAGGTTCAAATCCAAGGAGGAATAAAAATCCCCTTGTGGCCACGGAAGTTCAAATGCGGTGACTCCGGGCTATCTGCAAAGCATGTGGTCGCTCTGGTATTAATCGGCTCGCATAGCGAGTTGGATATCCAGATTAATCAAAAAAAAAATTATATATATATATATATATATATATATATATATATATACCCACAAACTTCAAGACATTATTACAAGATAAAGGAATCAAGGAATAAAGGATACATATGCATAGCAAGACTTTTGATGCCTCTTGTTTCATCATTTAACCTGTAAATGTCACATTTCAAATTAGTATGCAAAGGATAGTATTAGAATATTAAGTCTATAAAAAAATCTTAGAAAAGTAACAAGCTTTATACATAAAACGCCTCTTCATTTTTTTAATGGCTACTTGGGGATGAAATCAGTACAAATTGTTCGTATTTTTTTACATACAAGAGAATATATATTTATACAAGACCTGAGAGAATCATATCTCTCAAGTTTTCTAATCTAAATGTGATTTTGTTTCCATACCGGGGGTTCAAGGTGGTTTGTTAACGCTTGTTAGAAACCTGGTCAAACCAGTGGCTAAAAGATGGTAGTATGAAAGCATCTAGTTCCACCAAGATATACCGACAAAAGCATGGGACATAGAGTAAATACCTGAGACATGAATTTATGTATCGACTGCCCTTACTTGTTGCATCCAGTGCTGCAAGTATTACAGGATGGTAATTAACAGAAGTCATGATTGATGATTTATGTAACAGATATGAATAAAAAGTAGTATCTAGAGAACAAACTGCTCCTGGATACAGAGAGACCCCCCCCCACACACACACCTTTTTCTCGATGACAATATTCTTTCTGTGTTTGACTAGTGACAAGAAGAAAAATTTTAAATCATCAATGAACGAAGCAAAAGACCTGTGCAGATGCAAACTGGAGGCCAAACATAACACAAGCTCCATACACCACCATTTTTTACTGAAATTTTCTCCAGTAATGCATCACTGTCCTCCCTTGAAAGATGTCCATCTACCCTCTCAAAATGTCCCTTATGGGTTATCTGTTCGTACAAACTTTTTCTTTTTTCTTAAATGGTCAAAATACACAAACTTTATTTGCAGTGAGTGAACCTGTACTCATCAGTGCCTATCAGGCACTTATGAACGATGTTTAATACATTTTTGAATAATCTAAATTGAAAAATGATCACTGAGAATTATTTTTTGAGGTTACTTATTGGCTCTCCAAAAGAAATGCGGGATGCCATAAAGGTTGTGCCACACTTCCTCTTAGTGCTTTGTCTAATGCATGCTTCATATATCAAACCCACAAATAGAGTGCAAAAAGTTCTCACTAACCTGACTCTTGAAGACGACCGGCAGCATCACTAAAGCAATGTATATGATCAACTGTAATCCCACTAACCTATCAAAACATGAACAATCTTGTAAAATAACCGCCACAAGCAAAAAAATGATACAGTTTCCCTTACACTGAACAGTAAACCCAGGTTTAAATCTATCATCTTAGTCCAACAGTAGTCAGG
Organism: Cynara cardunculus var. scolymus; assembly: GCF_001531365.2. NCBI lineage: Eukaryota > Viridiplantae > Streptophyta > Magnoliopsida > Asterales > Asteraceae > Cynara > Cynara cardunculus. Next base: position 17,073,463 of record NC_037542.1, on the reverse strand, counting down.
ATATCTAGAGTATCCCCTTATAGCGAATACTTCTTACTCCCTGTGCTCCTTTTTGGTGTACATTTACTTAATATTTGATATAAAACCATTACACCTTTAGAATCACCATAAATTTTTAAAATGGGTATCCAAAAGTAAAATAATCCATACCGAAGTTGAGTTTGATATGTAGTATGATTTTACAACCAAACATGGAATTTCTACACTTGTTACAGAACTGGGAGAGTAAACCATTTGCGTGTATTATATGGCCTGATATGCTCAAATCTGTGCAATATTATGTGTGGCTTCTGCTCATTTTTACCTTGTTTAACTACAATTATCTTCTTCGCTTGTTATGCCACTTGTAAACAAGAGTAAACATCAGAATTTATGTTTCTTCTAAAACCTAATATTATGAAGGTAGATTTGGTACGCATAAGATATTTCATTAATACCATGATACTGTGGACAACATCTGTAGTGAATCAACTCAGCTCAAATCACTTCTAGTCGATAAATACCTTCAGCACAATGTCCCATGGATGAACCTACAAGTTGTTCTCTAACGTGAGATGCCGCTTATCTATGAAGTGTGAAAGAATTTGTCATTTCGCCTTCAGTGTTATTCGTTCAGCGCAATCCTAAAATTCGCTATATTGGAAGTACGATTTACACAAACGTCATGAAGGAAATATACTTCGATTTACACAAATGTCATGAAGGAAATATGCTTCGATCAACACTAAAATGCTACAAAGCCATATCATGTATATACATCTTTGATGTTTAGATCATTGCTATTGTAAGCTTAAAGTTCCACAAAACCAATATCATAATATACATACACAGATTACTAATTTTGCTATCGCCGGAAAGTACCTCAGAAAGAGCCAAACGGAGAGACGTAAGAAGAGATGAGAAGCTATTGGCGATGGCAACGGAATCTCTCTCCACCATCTCTAGTGCGCTAAGCATCTCCTTTCGATCGACTGATGAAGACGACGTCAATAGCGAACCCTTCGGTTCTCTTCGATTTCGATCGCTGTTATCATCATCGCTGTGATAATCCTCTTCGGAAATTGGATGAACGGAACCGGAGCCTGAACCTGGGGATACTGCATTTGTTACTTCTTCTTCTGCTTCCATTTTCTTCGCGTTCGTGCTCTCTGTTTCTCCAATAACCAAGGGGTGTTTGGGATTGCTATTAAATAACATCTTCATGAATTATCTGATTATTTCAGTGTCTGATTATTTCAGTTTGAGTGATTAGATAAATAGTTTATACTGATGTCAAATCGGTAATAGTTAATTTTTGAATAAATTAAATTATTCTAATTTATAATAAGTTGATAAAGACTTTTGTAAAAAAATAATAAGTTGTTTCAAATAAGCAATCTCATGCAATCCCTGAAATATTATATTTAGGGTATTTTTTTGGTTTTCTGCAAAGGGCGTTTTTCAAAACACCGATAAACGGTTTATGGAACATTTTATTCATCAAGTGCTAACCGGGTAAAAGTTGTCACATTCACTTATTGAGCAAGACCATAGGTCTTCGTCATCATTCTTACTATATAAGATTCTCGGTCATTGCTATGACGATCTGAAGAGATAATGTGACTTGGTAAATCCTTAATGGGTAAGCATTCGGTAAACAACCACTAAGTCGATATTGATAATACTTGAATTTATCTGTCTGTATAGATTTAAAAAGTTTTTGTTTTGAGGGTTTTTTCATAGGTGGAAAAAAACGTGATTTGTGTGTTTTAATTAGGTGGGGTTAGGTTTGGAAAAAAAAAACGAATTTCTATATAGATATTCCCTCAGTAGCTTACTAGATAAATCAATTTTTATATCATTAAGCAAACAGTCGTGTATAGTTGACTAAATAAGTTGTGAGTCTTATAAGCTCATAAAAGCCACAATACTTGTAAAAATTTGGACAAAAACATTTATACTCTTTATAACAGTGGATATAGTCATAACATGTGATGTGTAAGCGTTAATAATACAAAACATTGTCTCGTCAGATGATTACCATGCGTAAGAAAATACGTCCCTTCAGGTAGTTGGGAAAAAAGATGACGTGTACGCCATAAACATTTGACGGCAAATAATGTGTTATACGGATGTACGATCTGATGGCAGAAAATCAATTACGTGTATAAAGCATATGATGAGAATTTTTTTTTATTGACGTGTGACAGAAAGAATGGTTTTCGTGTAACATGTGATGAGAGAGAACGTGTTCTTGTATGTAGCATGCAATTAGAGAGAATGTGCTTAATAAAAATAACACATTACATGTGTATGATACATGACGAGATATAATGTCTTATCTATACTATAATATAAAGTATTTGACAAAAACTCTTAAAACAATTTTTTATGTATGAAGTACTGTTTATTGATGCATGTTACTTAAAATTTAAGATTACAAATAAATTATGTGTAAGTACAGCTTATTAAAGCTTCATGTTTGAATTTGTGTAACTAACTGTAGATAAACATAGTCAAATACAAAATAAACATTTCATTTTAAATATAAAAAACACTAGAATACAATTAAGATAATTATTAAGTTATAACAAAATACTTAATTATTATATTTATAAAAAATTATATTATTAAATCAAGAATAAATTACTTCGTTATTATATCTAAATTAAATTATAATAAAAAAATAAATAAAAAAAATTAAACAAAAAACAATAACTTTTATGGTTGGGGAAAGGAACAAAAGTTGATTTTATAAGAGACTGAATATCTCCTCCATTAGACACGTTCTAAGACCGTAAGATCCCACATTGGTTGAGGAAGGGAACAAAAGTTTCATTATAAAAGACAAGATACCTCCTCAATTAGACGCGTTCTAAAACCGTGAATTATTTTAAAAAGCTGACAACATTTGATAAAAACTTTTAAAAATTATTTTTGCGTATGAAACACTCTTTTATTGATGCATGCTACTTAAAATTCAAAGTTACAAGTAAACAGTACGTAAGAACAACTTATTAAAGTTATATGTTTGAATTCATGTGACTAACTACAAAAAAACATAATCAAATATAGTATAAATAATTTATTTTAAATTTTAAAATATAATTAAGATAATAATTGAGTTATAACATAATACTTAATTATTATCATTTATAAAAAAAATTGTATTA
>NC_037542.1:17050373-17070265 GCF_001531365.2 Cynara cardunculus var. scolymus | reverse complement strand
GCTAGTATCATTGTGTCCTTGAAAAATATATATATATTTTAAAAAAATTGTAAAATCTTTAAAGTTGTATTTTATTAAAAAAAATAAAAAATATAATTATTTTCTTAAAATCGTATAAAATTGTATTATATTGATAATATATGAAAAAAGTCTAAAAAACTCAATGAACTTTAGTGTTTGGAATAATTAAATTTTTGGACAATTTTTTAGAACAAATAAGTTATTGGACAATTTAAAACATGTTAATAACTTCTTAATTATTTTTAAGAACTTGTTAGATCATCCTTATGACCTATACAACTGGTTATTATGGTAAAATAATGAAAAAAAAGTCAATAAACTTTCATATTTTAAACAACTAAGTCCTTAAACATTTTTAACCAAAAAAGTATTTACATTTATAAAATAAAACAAATATACCAAAAAAAAAAATACTTACATTTTAAAAAAAATTAAAGTATTTTAAAAAGTTTAAGTAGTTATTTAATAGATTTTAGATTGTCTAAAAAGCTTATTTATTTTAAGAAATTATTCAAGAAATTAATCATTTAAAATATATTATATTTTTTAAAATTTTTCCCGTAAAATAACTTAAAAAATAAAACTAATTTATTCGATCAGTTATCAGAGTTTTTACGATGGTCTCCTCTAAACCACATAAATCCTCCCTCCCAAAAGAATCGCCAACACTCCCTCGATTTTCTCTCCATCTCTGTTTCCGATTCCCAACAAATTCAGGTTCTCTCATTATCCTTTTCCTGTAAATATATACGTATATAATCTATATCAATATATACACACACCTGATTTCGATCTTTAAGCTCGTTATTCAGCTGCAAATTCCTAAACTCACCGCTGAATTCTCTGCATATCGTTCTTCCTATTGAGGTTTATTTTCACCAGGAGTTGTTTCTTGTGTTCATTTATCGATTAGGGTTTCTGCGATCGTCACGACTTTGGGAATTTTTTTTATTCTAGGTTTAAAAAAATTGGGTATTTAGTGAAGTTCGGATCTTTGTTTTGGAAGCCTGTTTCCCTTTATCATGCTTTTCCCCCTTTTTGCGACTGTCCAGAATAATTGATACAGTTTTTTCCACAAAAGATATTCCTTTCGTTTTTGTGGGAATCGAACCTTTTAAGTTAGGGTTTTTGTTGATTCCACAATTATTGAAGGTGGTGGTAGTTTGTTGTTATAATACAATCTGAATATTTGTATCGAATTTGACTGAATTATCGAATTTGATCGTGATTTAGGGTTTTCTTTGTGTTCTTAAACGGAATTCAATCTAGTTGGAAGAGATGATTGAATCAATTTCTTCAACTTCCCTTTTAGGGCATAGTTTGATTTTAAGGCATAACTTGAGAAATGTTTCTGGTAAACAAATTGTGGTTAAGCCGTGTTGTTTTCGGCGATTTCGGGCGATTAAGGCCCAAGCAATGGAGCTGGCGAAGGAATCGAATTTGTACAGAGAAAAAGAGCGATTTCCGCGGAGTTTCGATACTGATTTGGATCAAAAACCGGGGTTGTGGCCACCGAAGAACAAGGCCGATAATCCATCGTTACAGAACCCGTTGGTTCGACAAGAAAGAATGGGTTGTGGTTGGTTAGGGGCGATATTCGAGTGGGAAGGCGTATTGATCGAAGATAACCCTGATCTCGAGAAGCAATCGTGGCTTGCGCTTTCTCAAGAAGAAGGCAAATCTCCACCTCCAGCTTTCGTTCTTCGAAGAATCGAAGGTATGAAGAACGAGCAAGCGATTTCCGAAGTTTTATGTTGGTCAAGAGATCCGTCTCAGTTAAAGCGAATGTCTTCACGAAAAGAAGAGATTTACCAAGCTTTACAAGGTGGGATTTACCGATTTCGCGATGGTTCTCGGGAATTCGTGAACGTTTTAACCCGTTACAAGATTCCAATGGCGTTGGTCTCGACTCGCCCACGAAAGAATATTGAAGAAGCCATTGGTGGCATTGGGATCGAAGAAGGGGTTTTCAACGCTGTAGTGACGGCCGAAGATGTTTACAGAGGGAAACCCGATCCCGAGATGTTTGTTTACGCAGCGCAGTTATTGAAGTTCATACCCGAAAGATGTATCGTGTTCGGGAATTCGAATCTAACGGTCGAAGCGGCTCATGATGCGAAAATGAAGTGTGTGGCTGTGGCTAGCAAACATCCTGTTTATGAACTAACTGCTGCTGATTTGGTGGTAAGATGGCTTGATGAGCTTTCAGTAGTTGATTTGAAGAATCTTGCTGATATTGAATCGGGTGAATTTGGGTCAACGCCGGAGTTGGAAATGGAGGTCGAGGAAGATGATCCACGCCCACCGCCACCGGCGGCCATTGATGATGGTTTCTGGTGATTTATGAAGCTCTGTGTATAGTAGTTTATGGCTGAATCTAAAATGGCTACCCATTGTATAAATATGAAGGTAGGGAGGGGGGGAGCTGAATTTAGAAAGAAAAGAGATGGAAATGGTGATGTTGGTGGATTACCATATTTAGGATGGTGTATCATGTATGTGTCATTTATGTTACATGGGTCTGTTATATATGTATACAAAACTGTTTGTGATTCATATGGTTTCTTGTGGTTTCTGCAGTTTCATTGTGTGTGTATGCATAATATTGGGAACACCATTATTGCATGGATAAAGGTATTCCGATGTGCTACTATCACATGTGATACTAAATCAGAGACTCATGCAACCTTTGAAGTGGCTTAGGTCGTTGGCCAAGTTGTCCGCACAATGTCCCTTCACGTGTCATAAAGGTGCTCACGTTTTCGTAAAATAAAGATGATTGAGCGCCACCCCCCCTATATATATATATATATATATATATATATATANTATATATATGATTAGGTTCAAACGAGAAGTTCTAAAATTATACATGGTTACGTGTGATATGATTACATAATCATACATGATTAAATACATGTTGCATTGACCGACATATAACAGGTGACCTTTGGTCGCTTTCACCAAGTCACCTGCGTCCCTATTAGACGTGTTTAGTCATATATAATTACATGTTCGTATCACATATAATCATCTATGATTTTGAAACTTCCATGTTCAACCACCCCCCCCCCCCCCCCCCCCCCCCCTCCTTTCTCTCTCTATATATATAACATGTTCATTTAGCAACCTTAAATATTTCAAAAACACAAGAACCATTTATTTTATGATAATTCATTATTAATTATATAAATATTTTATCAAATTTAAAATATTTAAGTTTCCTAAATCAACCTTCTGTCTTTTGGGGTCATTTGTGATTGTTCTCTTTTATAGATATTTTGGTTCATGAAGCATTCATGATGTTTCTTGGACAGCATTTGTAACAAAAATATCATACATTTTATGTTGCTTGTATCTAAATATAACGTATGTAAAGTGACACATGAACTCCATATACCATTCAATACGAAATTCCATGGTAAACATACTATATAATCATATTTTTTATTTAAAATATAAAATATAAAACGGTTTGAACCGCATTTTGAATAATTCAAAACCAAAAACCAAAGCACTGTGCAATATAACATTCTAAGTCAGGTAAGATTATTGATTATTGTCATGCTCAATTGGTAAGATAAGTGATATCAGTAAATGCTTACCTAGTAAACATTTAGTAAACAGCGCTGACAAGCTGTTTTCATACAAGCAAGCAAAAGGAGACCAAAGTTTTTGATCCAAAACACCTCTTCAGAAACAGACATTGCAAGCAGAGTAAGTATGATATATTCTACTCCTTTGCCAAAAAGGAAAAAGCAACCACAAAAATGAGGTAAAATCCACAGAACATGTGCCATGGCTTCACACTGCTCTCAGTTGTATGCATTTCAGTCTCAACAAGTATTTAGTTTTTAACTTCACCTAGATATCAGCAACAAGAAAGTTCTCAGATAAGGTCACCTGCAAAAACCATCATAATGTCCCATAAAAATCACAGGCTCAAAATTCATGTTTATAGCTTAAATCTGATAACAAGGGTGAACATACCTTCTGGCCCAGTTGGAAAGGAGGAAGACCTTTGTACGGGCATGTGCTGCATCGGAATGCATCACCTAATCCACACTGCATTTCGAGTTTTTTAGTCTCAGATAAAGGGGAACTCACAATTACACTAGACATTGGCTGAGCCACATAAATATGAGTATTTCTTTTTGTAACTGTGGGTGTCACGTCAACCTGCGTGCACCTCGACTAATCCCATGGGGCCCAAAAGATAACAGCCAAGAAAATCCCTAGTACCACCAGTGGCAGACCCAAGACTTTCTTTGAGCGGGTGCACCTTTAAGATGGATCAAAGGTCCGGAAAACCGCAGTTTGGGGAAAAAGTCAACTGATTTGAGGAATAAAAAACATTTTTTTTCAAATGGAATTGACACTTGATCCTTAAGATAAATATATGTTGCCTTGAAAATGAGATAAAAAAACGACAAATTTTAAGATGAATTAACCTTGGGAAGGAAAAAATATATCATGAAAAAATTAATAAAATCAAAATGGGAGAAAAATTAACAAAAAGTTGTCTTTGGCATAGTGGTAGTAATGCATATAATTGTACTTGAAGTTGTGAGTTCAATCCTTCTAAATATTTTTTTGTTGTTTATATTTTCAGAAATAGCATTGTAGGGTCTGAGTAAACGCTCCGGACCAGCCCGGGAGCCTATAATTAAAAGACAAAAAAGCAAACTTTTACCTAAAAGATTTGAACCCTTGACCTCTTGTATATAAAGTGGTAATCCAACCATCCAACCATCCCACCCGTATTTAATTTCTGTTATAAATTTGGTTTCATAGTATTTAAGGGCACCCCTCAAAATCAAGCGGGTGCATCTTTCAAACGACTAAATATTTTTCTCTTGCAATAATCGACTTAGCTGGTGCACGGGAATCTGCTCCTAATAGGTCCGCCCCTGAGTGCCCCTAAGAAGACTCGAACCGCTGACCTATGGGGAGGAGCCCCAAGGCAATATAAGAATTATTTGTGTGTTTGTGTGGTTGTTTGTCTTAAACTTGGTTGTGAATAGAAATTTGTGTCTTGGTCCTTCCCATGGTGGGGATGACTGAAAAACATATTATGACATTTACATAATCGTTCATACAACAAGATGACTTACACTGCCACAGGCCGACTGAGGGTTTTCCAACTGGTCCATGGTGACTCCCAGCTTTTGCACTTTCTCCTCTTCTTCCGCACGTCCACAGCTGCAATTTTTGCAGGCTTTCCTTGTACTTCCAACTTCACAATCACCAACTGCAAAAACTCATCAAGGTATGCAAAATGAAATCAGAAACAACAAAAGTTCTCGCCCCTCTAACTACTAGAATCCACAACATTAAGCAAATCATCCAATCCACAAATTTACATTACATCCACATCCTCAGAAGAAGGGAAAAAAACTTGAAGTTTATGGTGTTTACCAGGTGGGAGCTCAGGTTTCTTCAAGTCCTCCTCGGATAAGAGACTGTCCTCATCAATAAGATCCATATCATTATCAATCTGGACTTTGGGTAAGCTTTTCACTGGCTTTTTAAGGGAAAAGGAAGAACCGATCTTCCAATTGGGTTTCTTACCCTTAATCTGTTGACAAGGCAGTTAAACTAATTTAAATTTCCTAAGTTATTTAAATCACAGGTCATGTTTAGCAGGAAATTCAGATAAATATTATATAGTGTGATCATAACTTCTTTATGATCTCCAAAATGGAACAATATGGCATTGCAAAAAAAGAAAATACAAGGTCCAAGCCACGAAGATGGAGTGAACTTACCCCAAAAGACTCTGGTTCTGCCATCTGTACTACCTGTATATCCGAAAACCCTAAAACCAGTAGCTTACGCTCAAGAGAAGATTTTGACTGTAAAATGGTCAAATGAGATCAGTATACTCATTCCATTATGATTGTACTTTAAGATATCAGATGCATTACCATCTCTTTGTCAACGGCAGAATTTTGATGTATAAAGATTTCTCCGCCAGGCTTCAACACTCGTGAGAATTCCACAAACAGCTGATCACTAGAAAAAACTGATGACTTACTGATGGATATGATTAAATCAGTGGACGATGTATCCACTGGCAAAGAACCTGCCACACATCAATATAACATATAAGTCGGTTAGATGGAAGTATATGCTACACAAGAATGTCCAACTGATACACATCACATATGGTCCTTGAGGGCCAGCTCAGCTGGCAAATAAAGGCTAGGTCTTGGGGCTCCTTCTCATAGGTCGTCAGTTCAAGTCTCCTCAGAGCCACTAGGGATTTCTTGGTTGTTATCTTAGGCCTATGGGATTAGCCGATGTGCACACGAGCTGGCCCGGACACCCATGGTTACCAAAAAAGAGGGTAAAGGACTTGTTAATGTCGTTTATCCTAGTAAACCCATGTGGAACATGTAACGGATTTCAGTCAACTATAATTAAATCACACCATCAAAAACAAAAGGAGACCACTGATCAGAAACCATCAGGAACACGCTATTATGTTGAATATTTTATCACAGTAGTTCACATCTGCCACAGTCACCTTTACCGCATAAAGGCCTTTGCTTTTCTAACCTGTGCTTGCAACAAAAACTTCACATGTCTCTCTAACTTTTACCAGTTTCCTTCTATCATCTTTCATCACTCTAAATGACTATAATGACGTCATTACCAGATCAAACGAATCCAATGAATCCCAAATGAAGTGGGGTCTGAGGAGGCTAAAATGTAGGCAGTCTTTCCTCCACCTCGAAGGGTAAAGAGGTGGTTTACGTGAAGACCCCCGGCTTATGAAAAAAAAGGTGCAACATGAGGACTTCCTTAGGGGTCACCCATCCAAGTACTACTAACATCACTGAACATGATAAATGGTAATCCTCATGTTTTCAGTTCCAAGTAGTAACCACATACTAGGATTATAAGATTATGATCAACATCAAACATCAACATTTCAAATGCAATAGTTAAATTGAACATAGACATACAAAGAACAATTGCTAAAAACAGAACAAGGTAGAAACTCAAGATATAAGCATATAAAATAACGGTTGTATGTTTACAGAAGAGTTAGGCAGAAAAGTACTTAGTGATGAAGCTTGAGTGATAACCAAAGGATTAATCTCTTCAATTGCCTCCGTCTTTACCACTCTTACAGCATTTAGAACATCATTAAGTGGCACCGCCACACTGTCTGTGATTGCCAATACACTACCTTGCAGCACTTTTGTATCCTACAGAATCAACAAGCAGAAGTCAAGAACCATCATACGTGCAAACCTGTTTCTATGTTTGTAGATTAGAGACAAAGGATCATGTGATAATAGGAGTCAAGGTGAGAAATGTGAGAAGGGATTTGGACCTTTGTTCACTTTTATCCCAAAAAACCCATGAATTGCGCTTTAGAAGGGAAATGATACTATATATCTCATTAGTGTTAGATGTTCTCTTCAATTAGGATTGATCGAGTGGAGATCCATTCTTACCATTCTCACCGTATCTTTCATCCTCACCGGACCCAACCCATAAATTAGAATCGTATTATTTTACAAGATAGTATCTAACCATAGGGGGATAGAGGCTGAAAGCCTAAAAGGGGAATACATTAGGCTACTATCTGTTGTCGATTGATCACTCGACTGCTAGGATAGTGATGGCGGGAGGTATCCGTGCATCAAACGACAACATCCATGGGTGTGATTAATTCAAAACAAACAACTGATAACTTGATAATTCATCACTATCCTTTAAATATCGAGGGCTTTTATTAATTTAGGCATAAACCCACACGATACATAAGGCTTTATCAAATAACAAGGAAATACACATATAAAATCAATCAACTTAAAAGAGAACTTCGAATAAATTAGGGTTTCAAGTAGAAACTCACCATTTAATCAAAACCCAGATACCTTCTGTTTCGACTGATCAATAAGAAACCAAAAAAAGGGGAATTAGGGTCTGCAAATACACAAAAAGGATACGTGTGAAAGCGAAATAGGGTTAACAAATTTGATCTGTGTAAAGTTACCACGGATTGGGCGGCGACAGAGCCGACGTCGGAGGCGGAGGCTGAGACGGCGACCTTAAACGATGGAGACTGGAGATGTTGATGGGAATGAGAGAATGAAAACCTTGGATGCGTGCACTATTCCGATTGCATGTACGTCATATGAAACATAAACGCGTAATTTAACAAGCAAGATATTTAGATAATCTACGTTTTTAGTCCCTGTGGTTTGTTAAAATTTCGATTTTTATCTATGCGATTTAGAAATTACGATTTTCGTCCTTACAGTTTGCAATTTATTGCTATTCAATTCCTACATTTGTAGGTTATTTGAGCATGACTTTTTCAATGTAGGGCTCAAGCTTTAATATTTTTCGATTTATCGAGCTCGAGCTCGAAGCACATTTACGATATCGAACTAGCGATCGGTTAACTCGTTTATTAGCTCGAGGTTAATAATTCTTATATTTTTAATGTATAATTCATGAACATGTGAGCATGTTTATGTTTGAATGGTTTGGCTCGGCTCGACTCGACTCGAAAAATATAATCGAGTTTTTCGAACGAGCGGAGTCGAACATCGATCTTATGAAGCTTCGCTCTTAAGTTAAACGAGTTTCATTTTGTGTTCAAAATCAGTTAGAGTTCGAGAAATATTAAACTCGAACTCGAGTAAGGTTAAGATTAAGGGTTCAAACTCATGGCTTAATGTCAAAATGTATTGCATAATACACTTTTGGTATAAGTAATTTGTCATTTAACATATCAAAATTAATTGAAGAAAACCATTCAAAGTCAAATATTCAATATTTTTATCAAACAATTGCTTTAATAGCGTCTAATATAAGTTGAGATAAATGGTTATTTATGACATTCAGATTGTTTATTTAATATATCAATTGAATAACAACTTATTTGTTATGCTACGGACAATTTTATCTATACAGAGAATTGTATCCATACAAGTCTTAATGGAAAACGAACTGAACAACTTCCAAGTAAATTTAATTGAATTTATGCATTTCGAGAATAATAAAAAGTAGAGAAAACTACAAATTTGGTCCCTTGTGGTTTGTTAGAAGTAACATTTATCATTCTTGAAGTTTTGAAATTACAAGATGGTCATCGTGGTGTACAAAAATGTAAAGTATTTGTTAGAAGTAACATTTCGATTTTCTTTTTTGTCTTTTAACCAGTCAAAAGTCGTAGGGACCATAATCATAAAACCGGTTTTGATAGGAAAAGATAAAAGAACGATAAACAGAAGAAAATTCCCCTTGCTTAATGAAACTATTTAATGGCCATTACAGAAAAAGGATCAATTTTAGACGTTTTTGCAACCCGTGATGATCATTTTGTAATTTTAAAATTGCATATTTGTTATTTTTGACAAACCATATGGACCAAAAATGTAGTTGATTCTAAAAGGTAATAAAATAATTTATATTAATTTTAGAAACATGTAATAAAATATAAACCCAAAGGTTAACGTAACGTATTTTATTGTACGACTCATGCTTCAAACCTTCGAACACACGTTGTTCAAACTCCAACCCGACCAACCCTTGACGGATCTCTGATAATGATTATACAATGACAATTATGTGAAAGACGATAGTTTTACCCCTTTTTTTCTTGTTTGTTGCTTAAGGTTTTGATGATAACCCTTGATGTCAAATAGCCCTTTACATTACCATATTTATACAAATTAACAAGACCAAATGGGCTAACGAGTTTCAGCCATTTATAAGTTTGTAAACGAACCAAACGTTCAGCAAACCGTTCGATTTTATGTTCGTTTAGATAAACGAACGAACATGAACAAATGTCTATTTCGTTCATTTACGTTCATTTATTTATGTTCGTTTAATATATAAATATATTTATATAAACTTTTATTTTCATATAAGAAATTTTTAAATCTTGAAACTTGGCCCATAAAGAGCCGAAGACATTTTTGGGCTAATCCAATGTGAAACTTTATTTATACTTAGTCAATTACTTTATTTATGTTAATACTAGAGGAGGGGCGAGATTGAACCAGTGACATGCCTTGTATCTGGTTAAAGTCTCCCCCTTCCTTTTAGCAATTGACCTACACATTCATTTCAGATGTTACATTTCATTTACCAAACAAGTACTGGATTAAACTTGACAAAATTTTATATCAGTTTATTTCAGATTTCAGTTCTTTTCGCATATCCTATTCATTTAACAAATACTATGCTGAACAATTGTTTTGTCATGTTATGTTATATGAATACTAAACTCATCCTTAAAAAGTAAAATTGAAATTTTTAATAAAAAATAACATCTATCTAATAAATTAAATATTTATTTAAGTGATGCTTGGCAAATAAATCACTCAAGAAAAGAAATAATATTTATTTAATAAATTAAATATTTTAATAATAAAATTAATATTGTAAAAATATCTAGAACAAATTTTTTTAAAATCAAGAATCAAAAGTCAAAATCTTCAAGATTTTTATTCAATATCTGACTATCCATTTTAAATATTACAATATAAATTATTTATTAAAATATACAATATATTTTATAAAATATTATTTTTATTTTCTATACATTTAGTTTAAAGATTCTAATTGGTAAGAAAATATAAAATAATTTTTTTTCATAAATAATTATTTTTTAGAGATTTCTTCAAATTAAAAGAATGTTTTAAAGAATATGCTAGAAACAAAAATAAGTAATTATTTTTGAAAATTTCTTTTAAATTTAAAGATTGTTTTGAAAAAAAATTAGAAACAAAAATTTCAGGGTTGTTTGTTTACCTGTTAATAGTTTTATTAAGAGACAATATCTGAAACGTTAAGAAGTAAATCTTGTTTAGTAAAAAAAATATGTCTCTTATTGGTTCTAAAAACCTCTGAATGATTTTGTATCATGGACCTCCTTTAACCATTTAGCAACTAATTTTATTGTAAACAATTACCAAACAATTACATTTCATTTTACGCTATACCATGAAAACCTTTTAATCATTCTACATCAAACCATTCAGCAACTGCCAAACAACTCCTCCGCATTTTTTTAATATTAAAGATGCTTTAATATTTAATTTTGATTTCAAAAGAATATAGAGTAAATTATGTTTTCAGTCCTCATAGTTTGCTGAAAATTTATATTTTCGTTCTTATGATTTTGAAATTACAATAATATCTATATGGTTTATAATTCATTACCTTTTTCGTTTTTATTATTTAAATTTTTTTGTTGTTTTGGTTCTTATAGTTTACAATTCATTACCTTTTTCATTTTTATGATTTAAAATTTATTTTATTTTGGTTTCTATGGTTTACAATTTATTTCTATTTTAGTCTTTAGTATTTAAAAGTAATGTTTTAGTCTCGGGGACGAAAATAGAAATGAACTACAAACTATAAAAATGAAAATCAAAGTTGTAAAACTACAAAGACGAAATATGAAAATTTTAACAAACTACAGGGACGAAAAATGTAATTTACTCAAGAATAGATTGTAGACAGGTCATAGTTTTCACGCATGCGCTTACATCCGTCAATGCCACGTGGCACCCTGGAGTCCAAGATGGCGTCTAGAAGACGATGGATGGCTTTTACCCGTAAATCTTTGCCGGGCGGATCCGGATTCTCATGGGTTGATTTAAATCCCCATTTCCCATTGGGATCAACAAAGAACCCTAATTTCTCGCCACTCACTGTCGACTGTCATAATTTGAGAGTGACTAAGCGAGAGAAGTTGCTTACAAGGATTACTAGCTTCTCCACTCTGCCTCATCTCGCCGGCTGCTGCCTTCCTCAATCAGTTCGGACTACTTTTCTACATCTTAATCTATTATATAATTATACAATTGCTTTTTCATCTCTGTTGATTTTAGGTAGTGATTTTCAGGTTTTGTTTTTTTTTTTTTCCGGATTTTTCTCAAATTTGGTGTTCGAGAATTTGTTATCACTTAAGCTGGATTGAGTACTTTGTTTACATGTCTATTTGTGTTTTTAATGGCACCGATAGAGCTCGATTGTAAATTGTTGACATGTATTGATGATCTTTGTTTCTCCCCACTCCCTTCCCCAAAAAAGATTCTAAGACCCGACCTGCGAGTGTGAAAAGAGCTGCTTTTACCTTTTAAAGGTTCTAATTGGAAAGCGAACTGTGTTGGTTCAAGCAACAAAAAGGTTGACGAGTAAATTAAATTCAAAATGAAATAATTTTTGGAATTACAGGCAAAAAAATATATTGGTCCAGTTTGATTTCATGAACTTCTTGGATGAATTTCCAAAATCCAACATGAAAAAAATGAAACATTTTTTGCATGTTTGATGTAAGTGGTTTTTGATTCAATTGTTAGACAACATGTTGGTGCATTTGGGCATTCTTTTCTCTTGGCAAATTTTGGTTTTACTTTTCTTGACATATTTTGGTGTATCTTAGATATATTCTTGAATTTCTTTTAATGCGAATAATGCTGATTCGTATAGGTCAAGATAAGATGCAATCATGAA
This sequence comes from Cynara cardunculus var. scolymus, assembly GCF_001531365.2. NCBI lineage: Eukaryota > Viridiplantae > Streptophyta > Magnoliopsida > Asterales > Asteraceae > Cynara > Cynara cardunculus. The sequence goes on along the minus strand of NC_037542.1, from coordinate 17,057,746 downwards.
GTTAATAAAGGTTGATTGATTGGTTATAGTCAGTGATTAATGGAAATAAAATGGTAAAGTTACATACTGTTAAAGGTAGGAGCAAAGCTCTATGGACGGCAAGTTTTTTTCATATGAATAGATGCTCATATACTATAAATGAACTTCATAGATTTACAAAGAAAAAAGTCCCATTTATAGGAAGTAAAACTATTTGTATGAAAACATGTTGAACAACTAACATTTTTGCAGATTGTTATCTTGAGCATTGTGTCACATGTTATTTTGGTTGCTTACTTGACCTTATTATGTTTGACCATGCACTCTTATTAAGCTGCTTTTTACCTTTTTTTGTTGTCAAATTTAGCATATTTGACAAGGAAGTTCAGTTTGTAACTGTAAAAGATAGGGAAAACATCTAAAATGGTCTTTTCTTTTGTTTGATTTGTTTATCCCTCACATTGCAAGCATTGTAGAAAAGGTTATGATAACAGATTCTATCATTATTAAGGACAAAAACGATGCATTGTAGAAAAGGTTATGATAACAGATTCTATCATTATTAAGGACAAAAACGGTGCATTGTACAAAAGGTTATGATAGCTGATTCTATCATTATTAAGGACAAAAACGGTGAAAGTATGGGCTGAAGGAGGAAGGGTTAATCTCATGCATTGACTGCCTATGATTATAATTTAAAAGGAGCAGAAACTGACATCATTGTGATCATAACAATTATTATTGTTGCTGTTTTCTTTAGCAATTGCAACCAATCCTCAGAGAAAGGGTTTTATGGCCTTGCTTGAGGGTAAAAAGTACAAACCACGTACATCATTTTTTTGGATGCCACGCATTGGCCTTAGACATCAGCATTTATTGTCTTATTTAAGGCTATCATTTTCATCAAGTTCTTGCTTCCATATTTTCTAGTTCACTGTTGACCTTGAAAATGAGACATTTATATATAGCGTTTGTGCTTATGTTGCTTTGACTAAGCATTACGTTGTTACTGATGATTATTGTATGTTAGGTTCTTAACTGAAGTTGGTGCTGTGCCTTCCAGGGATAAAAAATGGTATTAACATCTCAGACGACTCCATCCCATGGCATTCGTACTGAGATTTTACAATGTAAATCTGGATCTGGTGCACTTTACTGTGGACCAAATAACACCAAAGCATTTAGATACAGGACCTCTACTGTTGCCTTTCCAGGGGATTCCTCAAAGACTACCCAAAATATGCATGTACATGCCATTGGTGTAAAATCCAAACGGGGAAGTCAAGTGATTGTTGCTGCCAGTCCTCCCACAGATGATGCAGTCGTCGCTACAGAGCCACTAACAAAAGAAGATCTTGTGGGATACCTTGCTTCTGGGTGCAAGCCTAAGGAGAACTGGAGGTTCGACTTCTGAATCTCATTTATTCTTGGTTCTTGCTTGTCTTTTATGCTCAACATCATGTATGCATATATGTTACTTTTTTCGCTACAAGATCTCAGTAGATCATTATTTCGTTTAATTATTTGATCTAGAACCTGCGACCTATCACTGGTTAGTCACCTCGTTTGATTTCACTAGATATGTTAATAAGTTGGTAGACATATTCCAGATGTTCATTTGGCCATATGATCATTTATTCCATGCCCGTAACTTGAGATGTGAACCAACTAACCAGCAGAAATGAAACAAACTTACTGCGTCATACTTCTTTCATACGTCAGGCCACTTCTATGGTTTCTTTATTTAATCTTTTTCAGTTGCTTTCAAGTATACATTAATGTTGTTTTTTTCATTTGCGAACACTGTATAAATAATGATTTATAACACGTTGTGCCATCAGAAAATTTGTGAGTAAACCTGGTTCTTATATATAAAATTTATAATTTCCATTAGCATTTTCATGTTGTTTTTTTCATTTGCGAAACTGTATAAATAATGATTATATCAAACATCAAAAAACAGAATAAACTAAATCTGGGTTCATACAATTACACATAGTCCAAGAACATACAAATCAAGGGTTTTTATAATACCATGTTTAGTCCCCCAGATTACTGTAATGCCATTTTTCAGCCCCTGGGTTATGATACATGAGTTTCATCCCTGATCCTTGAAATAAATGGATTCTATCGTGAAGATAGAGGTGAAATTGATTGTCTCCAGATTTTCTCTTGTATAGATTGAAGCCAAAGAGGGCAAGATTGTAACCTTCTCTGATATGTTTTTCTGTCTTTCTTATACTATCCATCTGTATTAGTCTTCATTGTCAATGATCGATCCTACTGTATTGCTTTGACAGAATAGGAACCGAACATGAAAAGTTTGGTTTCGAGCTTAAAACATTGCATCCTATGAAGTATGAACAAATTGCTGATCTGCTCAATGCTATTTCTGAGAGATTTGATTGGGAGAAAATCATGGAAGGCGACAATATAATTGGACTTAAACAGGTATTCTGCAGATAATTGTAATTCATTTCAATGGAATGCTTTTTTGGAAGTTAAGGCCTCGTTTGGCAAAGATTTTTTTTCTTCTGTTCTCGCACTTACGTTTTCAACAAAGTTAAAACCAGACAGAATATAGTGTTTGACAACAAAAGTTTACTTTTTCGGAGAACCAAAACATATTTAGAAAATTTTGTAAATGGTAGTCAATGATTTTAAATTTGATTTGGATGTTTTCATGGGTTATAAAAATACATGCATTGACTTGTTTATGTAATGAAGTTGAACTTTTAGTCAAGTTAAACATGATATCTATTTTTGACTTCAAATTTTCATTTTTGAAAAAGGTAACACTGCTGTCAAATGCATTCTCATTATATTGTCGAATCACAATTTTGGTTTACATTACGAAACACAAGTATTTATCAAATAAGACATGCTGTTTGACTTTCAACCCGCTTTGCCCGTTTTAATTCTAAAACAATTTTTCCCCTTTTGTTTCTTTTTATCATTATAAATAATTTATGTTACTCTTTTTCAGGGAAAACAAAGTATATCTCTGGAACCTGGTGGTCAATTTGAACTTAGTGGTGCTCCTCTTGAAACTCTCCATCAAACTTGTGCAGAAGTTAATTCACACCTTTACCAGGTTTGTAGCTTGATGTTACAGGAACTTGTGCAGACAGCTCTTGCTTATTGAAATTTGAAATTTGGAATGTCTCTCCACATACAAGTTAATTGCATTCAAGGTCCTGGATTAGAACATGCAAACTTGCCTATTTATGTAGATTGGCCAGTTTCTTGAAAAAGAAATGTCATATTTTGGATTTAATTTAAATTATGTTTTTTACATGTGTGTTCATGGCAAGAGTTGGGTGCATTAGCAGTTTCATGTTACCAGTGCTAGATTCGCTGTGTAATCATTCTTCGTGTTATTATTGTTTCACCATGATCTATCAATATTACTACCTTTCCATCACATAATTTGTTTGTAACTATATCTAGCAAACTTAGATGCCACCTGCAAAAGTGCAAAGTTCCTGTACGGCTGTTTGCTACTCTAGCTTCAAAGTTTCATCATTGTTATTTTGTTGTCTGTCTGTGATATGTTGGATTTTGGAAATTTCTATGTGCATGATTATTTAATCTTTATATAGCACAGTCACATATGCTTTACTATGCCTTGAGATTGGCAGTTGCACTCATGTGGAACTTACTATACAGGTTAAAGCTGTTGCTGAAGAAATGGGAATAGGATTCATTGGAATTGGTTTCCAGCCAAAATGGGAACGAAAAGATATACCTATAATGCCCAAGGTAAAAATTTATTGTAATTCTAGATTTCATCCAACCAATTAGCAATTGCTTTCTTTAAGCAGACCGATATGCTTAAGAATTAAATCGATTAATTTACCACTATTTTGGGCACATTAGTCATCAAGTAATTTCAGTTTATGACGGAGTCTAACATTTAGTGTTCTGGTATGAATAACAGAGTTCCTTTAGCATTAATGCTAGATAAGAGTTAGAGCCCAGCTACTTTATTTATGGTTAACCAGCAATAGCTTAGTATGTATTATGGATGGTTAGGACCATATCTTCATATCCTATGTCTAAGATTCAGCTGGAGATTTTGATTTGATGTGAAGTTGAAGTAGTTCTTGACATTTTATCCTCGTATAATGGCTGTAACAACGTGAGTTGAATGCCTATCTATCCAAATTATATCATAATTGAACGGTACTGTGCAATATCTCAATGAAATGGTAAGTTTCATGCTTCTTTTACATTGAGTACTTATTATCTTTATCCATAAGCGAAAGTGTGTCTAAAGAATGGTGAAGGGTATGTTGCTCCCTTTCTAGAAAAGTCAAGGAGATATTCCAAGCTTTATGACTTATCGAGATTTCAAGCTTATATGAGCCATACAGGTTGCGGTTATAGGGCATGTATCACGTAGTGAGAAAGTCAACAATTTTTGTTTGATGTGAGGAGCAACAAAGGATGTTTTCTTGATTAAGATGACACATAAAATGATATAAGAAAATGTATTTGCATATAATGTTCGTTTATCTATAGAAGGTACATGCTCGGACATTAAGTTATTTGTGTGGGCTGTTGAGCTGAATTTAAGTTTTTATCACATTTCTGATGCATGCCTCTTAAGTTTAAGTTTCTTTGTAGCATAGACTTGCTAAACCATCTATGAAGGTAAAAATGAAGTACGCTAACATTGTATATTGGCTCAGGGAAGATATGAAATTATGCGGAATTACATGCCTAAAGTGGGTTCTCTTGGACTTGACATGATGTTCCGTACATGTACCGTTCAGGTGTGCTCTTTTTATTCAAATTACACTTTTATTTGGCAAAAAGGTGCATGGGGTTTTCTTAAAGTAATTCTTGATTTTATTTTTAAATATGAAGTTGAGTGCATGTATGTTCTTGACAGGTTAACCTGGACTTTTCGTCTGAAGCTGACATGATAAGAAAATTCCGTGCTGGTCTTGCTTTACAACCTGTGAGTATAATTCTTAACTTTCACTTGTGTAAATTTGTACCAATATCTGGATCTCATGGTTTAACATGAATCAGATTGCTACTGCACTATTTGCTAATTCACCATTTACAGAAGGAAAACCGAATGGTTATCTCAGCATGAGGAGGTTGTTTCCTGCTACTTACTAGATGTTGCTTATCATTATATCATGCTTGTGTCACTAGTATTTATTTAATACATATGGGAAGATGGTGACAATATTAAAATTCTTTTATCAGCCAAATTTGGACGGACACTGATAACAATCGTGCTGGAATGCTTCCCTTTGTCTTTGATGATTCTTTTGGGTAAGTTTGCTCTTGCTCTGATTATGTGGTCCTCTCAGGGACTGTTTTATTGGTTTTACATTAAGTTCTGTATGGATAAAGCTGTCTGTGTGGATTATTCTTGTCTGTATAGATTGGGGAAGTTTTTGTTTGGAAGGGTTTTTTAATAGAGAGAAGAAGGGTGTTTTCAGTTGGGAGGGGAATGTTTGTAAAAAACCTGGTTTTCTCCATAAAGCTCTTCCCTAGAAGCTTATTGAATAAGCCACTTTCTATATCATTAAGCCACTTCAGCTGCTAACAAACAGACCCTCAGTGTTGTATTGAGAGATTGTTTGAAAATATAGATTGTTTACAAATGGGTTATTTCTCTATATTTCTGATTAAAAGTTTTTATGGATTTTTATTTATTTTTATACTGATACTCTCTGTTTCATGGGCTCAGGTTTGAGCAATATGTTGAATATGCTCTTGATGTTCCTATGTATTTTGTCTATCGGAAGCATAAGTATATCGACTGCGCTGGATTATCCTTCAGGGTTTCACTCTATCCCTGATAATCAGTTTTAAATATGTACTTGAATTATCCATGAGAATAATTTTGGCACAATTTTTAGGACTTCCTTGCGGGAAGGCTTCCTCCGCTTCCAGGAGTGTATCCAACTTTGAATGATTGGGAGAATCACCTCACAACAATATTTCCTGAGGTACGTTACTAGCAAACATGATAAATGTGAACCCTTTTTTCCAATCCTTTTTTTAGAATCGTACTGCTATTTCTTGCTGATTCAGGTGAGACTTAAAAGATATTTGGAAATGAGGGGTGCTGATGGAGGGCCATGGAGGAGGTTATGTGCATTGCCCGCTTTTTGGGTAAGGTTCTTTTGATCATTTACATTCAATAAGCAGATGAATAATATGCATGACTTCTGCATGTTCTTTCATCATTAAAGTAGAGTTGTTCATGGGCGGGACAACCTGTTAGACCCGGCTCATCCGGCTCGCTAGAAATACGGGCTTGGACAACCATTATCGAGAAAATGGACGGGCCCGGGTTTGTTCATTAAAATTAACGGGCGGACATGGGACTCTGAATTTTGTTTGGGTTATTCTTGAGAACCCAAAAGGCTAAGGGGTTGTTTGTTTATGGAAGTCTGAATTTTGTTTTTCATTTCTTTCTCTACTTGTTGAGATCCATGTGTCACTTTAGTTGCTTAAAATTTTAATTGCAATGGTGTTTTTTCTTTATTTTTTGGTTCCACATATGTTAATTAATTGTTAGTGATCAAGTTTATAGATTTATAAGAGTTACACTTTTTAGGCCCGTGGGCAAGCCCGGCCCGTTTATAGGGCAGGCAATGTCAAGTTGTCAAGCCCAAAAAAAGGGGTTGGGTTTTCAATATTAGGCAAGTTGGACAAAAAAACAAGTTAGGCCTGACCCGGGTCCAGCCCAGGCCCGCAAATGATCACCTTTATATTAAAGTGCCTTTAAGCTACTATTTTTGTTTATTTTCTTTAAATAAAATCATCAAGGTGATCTTTTAGCTTCCATTATGGAATATAACCACCTGTTTCTTATTTCATGATTTGGATTTTGGATATTTACTATTCTACAGTTCTTTCATAGGATGTAGCATCCCTTTTTTAGAAAAAGAGTTGTATGCATGAATACAAAACTACTTTTTGTTAAATCATTTGGTATTTGGATGTATATTCTCTCGTAGTAATTTTTTTAACTGACGTGTATCTATAGATTGGTATAGGACATGCACAATTTCTCTATACACTAGCATAGAGGTCTCTTACGTAACTAATACTATTCCTTTTTTTACCTTTTTGTCTAAAAACGGTTGAATTTTTTTTTTTCAATTTTTGGGCGGAGGGAGATATTGGCATCACCTTTTCTTGGAATCTTGTTTCTTGAGGGTGAGTTTAGTATCCGAACAAGATAGGACCGGACATAACAATTGTTCAGCGTTTGGTAAGACAAAACTGGACATGATAGAACACATAAAATGACCAATTTACCCCTACGAGTTGTTTATATATTTTGATTAATTTATATAATTTACTAAATTGTAATAAAATAAATATTTTTTATAACAAAATATATCATTAGAAATTTT
>NC_037542.1:17028628-17050337 GCF_001531365.2 Cynara cardunculus var. scolymus | reverse complement strand
TTCCCAATTTTTATTTTATACATTTTCTATATTATTTTATTATTATTAATATTTAATAAATTACATAAATTAATCAAAATATAGAAACGGTATAAAAATAATATTTTGAGGACAATAAAATGAAAGTTTAAAGAGCATAAAATACAATAAATAAAATTTAAAGAATGAATAAAAGGGAAAGAGGGAGGCGTATTTGATATTTTAGAAGAGAATTAGGTTTTATTTTGAGGTTATATTGGTAACATATAGGTCTTTTTCACCTTATTCCATGGGGTGGGGGTGGAACATGCCTGTTCCACTTTGTTCCACTCTGGTTCGACTGTTCCACATAAAAGTCCTGTCAAACATAGGACCACGATCCCAATTTTGTTTAGTCATGTTCAGTGTACAAAACGCATGAAAATGTCTGTTATTTCTTTTTTGTTTCTACATATTTACTGTCTATACTTGGTTGAATGCCAACTGTTAGATCTCACTATAGTGCAACTGAACAACAGGTGGGCATATTGTACGATGATGTTTCTCTGCAAAATGTTTTGGACATGACAGCTGATTGGACTCAGGAAGAACGACAAATGTTGAGAAATAAGGTAAATATGACATAAGAAAAGTATTTTTCTTACTTATGGATCCGTTTTTCTCGTTATACAATCCACACTATCATGAGCATTCTACGAATTTATGTTTCAGGTGCCTGTAAGTGGTCTGAAAACCCCATTCCGTGATGGATTGTTGAAACATGTTGCTGAAGAAGTTGTGAAGTTCGCAAAGGTAATTATGAAACTTCGATTGATACTTATGTTGGTGAATCGATTGTGGATCATCTTAACATACACCTTTTACACAGGACGGCCTGGAGAGGAGAGGATACAAGGAAACGGGATTCTTAAATGAAGTGGCAGATGTTGTTAGAACAGGTGAATTAGGCGTCTTTTTCATTGGCTTTTTATATCTGTGTTATCTTACTTACCTTTGGTGATTGATGCATTTGATTTTTTTTCTCTCATGCTTTTATCCGATGGGAGGTCAACAATTATATTCCCTCCATCCCGAAATAAGTGTCAACAATTCAATATTTGTTTTTCCCAAAGTAAGGGTCCATTTTCAAAAGTTAATGTCTACTTTTCAGTTCTACCCTTAATTATAAGATGGAGAAATCCATTACTTCCTCTGTTACTACGGGTAAAATTGCCATTTAGTTAATTAAAAAAGTGTAAATAGTTACATATTTCTAAAACCATGTATTTTTTTCATTATGGACATCCATTTTGGGACGGAGGGAGTAGTTTAGTACTAAGGGCGCGTTTGGTATCCAGACAGAACAACTGTTCAATTTTGATAAGACAAAACTGTACATGATAGAACATATAAAATGACCAATTTATCCCTAATGAGTTGTTTATATATTTTGATTAATTCATGTAATTTATTAAATTATAATAAGATAAATATTTTTATAACAAAACATATTATTAGAAAGTTTTCGCCAAGACGATTAAAATGACAAAAATAAAAAGTTAATGTAGTTTCCAATTTTTATTTTATACCTTTTCCACATTATTTTTTATTTATATTTAATAAATTAAATAAATTAATCAAAATATAGAAACCATATAAAAATGATATATTGAGGACAGTAAAGTGAAAGTTTAAAAGGCATAAAATACAATAAATAAAATTTAAAGAATGAATAACATGTAAAAAGGGAGGCTATTTGATGTTTTGGAAGAGAATTAGGTTTTATTTTGAGGTTATATCATTAAAATATAGGTCTATTCCACCTTGTTCCATGGGGTGGGAGTGGAACAGGGAACACTGTTCCACATAAATGTCTGACATAAAAGTCCTGCCAAACGTGGAACTGTCAATCCCTGTTTTGTGTTGTCCTGCCCAGTGTACTAAAAGCACCCTCAGTGCACAAACTTAAACGGTGTAGTGTGGCTTCAACCAGAAAATCTGACTGACATGTATATCTCTATGCTTCAGGTTTAACACCAGCAGAGAAGCTCCTCGATTTGTACCATGGGAAATGGGGACAAAATGTGGATCCCGTATTTGAGGAACTGCTTTACTAAGATGCCCAACTTCATGTCCATATATCCGTATGTATCTTTTAGCCATTATCTACAGGTCTCCCTTCACTCTCTTTTTACACTTTACAATAAATTACGCACGTCATTTTGTAGGAATAAGATGTGTCGTATGGAATTCAGCCATCATGGAATTCGTGCCTGGTGTGATCTTAATGCAACAAGTGATACCAGATACATTTAGTGAGTTATACCATTTAAGATTTCTGAGGTTTACTTTGCTCCAAGAACCGTAAGAGTCCTTTGTACACCTGCAGAATTTCTTTTAAGTGATCTTATGTATTTGTGTTTCTTTCAAGAGAACCATTCGATTGTTTGAATACCGAATTGAATCAGACTGATCATTTGGGTTAAAGGGCTGTAACCAGTTCACCATCATATTGCAAACCAATAATATCATGTCCTGATAACAAGGTTTGTCTCTTTAATCTGATTGGTTTTAGTCATCCAGTAACTAGATCAGTCTTTTCTGATGCAATTATTTGCAAAGGAAAAAGCTTATTTAGGGGTTCTTTGGTTGGTTTTCTATTAAGTCCTGTATCGATAAAGTTGTCTGTGTGAATTAATCTGTCTATATAGATCGAAAAGGTTTTTGTTTGGGAGGGTTTTTCATAGATGAAATGAGCATATTCTATAACCAGGAAGGACAAGTTTGGAAAAAACTTGGCTTTCTGCATAAAGCTCCCCCCTAGAAGCTTACTAAATAAGCCACTACCAAGCAGTCGTGTATGGCTGTTAAGCTTATTAAGCTGTTAACAAACAGGCCCTTGGTCTGGGTTAGGAAGCCATAGGATAAACAACCGCTTCTACTAGTTGGAGTAGAGGTCAAGAGTCCGCAATGACATCACCATACCAATGACATATGGGACAGAGGTCAGGTCTACATACTGCTCCTATTTTTGAGTTAGATTTACTGTTTCAGTTTGGTTTGAGCTTTGGTTTTTAGGAAGCAACGGTATCACCATACCAGTGACATATGGGATAGAGGTCAAGTATAGTGGTTCAGTTTGGTTTTTAGGAAGCAATGGTATCACCATGTCAGTGAAATACATGGGATCTCTTTTGCAACTCATTCATGTCCATGTGTAAGCTGACATGCTCCCATGTGCTCCTAAGTGACCTACCATGTTAGTTGTTTACCAGTATACTTGTTTGTTTTTTGCAACCTTTTTAATGAGGGATGTTTTTTGCTTTTTGTAGCTTTCTGCTCCCACTAGTTTATGTGAAATGCTCTGCATTTGAGAAGAATTATGATCTTTTAGGCAGGTATCTTAGACCATGAATAAGAGTCTTCACGGAAATAGCCTCTTTACCTTTTTGGTTAGAGGAAATGCTGTGTACATCTTACCTTTCTCAGATCCTACTTTGTGTGGAATTTACCGTGCTTAGTTGGTTTGTTATACAGGTGGGTTTAAATAAGAATCATAAATATTTTGAAGATCCGGAGAACCAACTATTTATGTTTTATTCATTAGGAATATTCATGATAAATATTACTCATAATAAAAATGCATGGTGTCATGAAATGTGAAATACATGGTATTAATGATTAATAATATTCATGATTATTCATTTTGAATAATGCATCAGGTTCACCTCATGGTATTACAAACTGTGTTGGTTGAAAATACATGGGATTTGTACTGTGTAATATCTATGATTATTCAGGGTTATTCATTATGAATAATACATTAGGTTCACCTCATGGTGTTACAAACTTTGTTGGTTGAAAATACGTTATGTTCATAATGAATAATGAATAATGTTCACAATTATTTATTATGAATAATACACAATACACCAGGTCCACCTCATAGTATTACAAACTGAGGTCGGCTTTTTACAAGACTATACATCTGATGATGAATTGTATAATAAAACCCATAGTTTTCATTTTCTATTTTGAAGGCAGAATATGGTTCCTCAAAGGGTCGTTTATCAAACGCTTATCAAATAAGCGCTTCTCAAGTCATTTACCTCACCGAGTAAGCAAGACAAGGGTCGACTATCTTACCTAGTAAGCGAGAGATAAAACCCTTATCTGGTCATTGTTTATTAGGTATGAGATACTTACAAACAAATCATTTTGATAGCTGATAATATTATCTGACATGGTAACTGTAAATGCTTACTCGACAACAATTTGATAAACGACCGGTTAGTCTTTACCATGTACTGAGAACAGCTGAATGGAATTATTTGATGTTAGAATTAATTGAAGTGAAGGATGACCTTAAGAATATAAAATGGTTATAATATTAATGAGGAAGACAACTTACCCTCTTAATTACATTGCTTTGGATGTTAGATAACCACAATTGAGTGGTTGACAACACCATGACAACCACTCCAACCTGATGTCACCCATTATGAGTTATGAGTAATGTTTGCTAATTTGGTTTTATTTTCTTTGTTAGGTACCAAAATTCATAAATGAAATTAAAGTACAACATGCCATAATAAGCTGGCATACCAATTGTTCATTCAGATGTTGATTTTATATGTTCAAAACAAAGCAAGTACATCCTACATGCTCATGAGGTATTTTGTTCAGACATGTTTATAAATGGAATCGTTTGGAGGTTGTTGAGTCAGTAGTTTGTTATTAGGAATGTACAGAAAATCATCTGATCCAAGTATAACTCACTGACTGTAATTAGATATTCCGTTGTAATTGGGTTGAATTTGATCCAAAATATTTAGCATGTTAGTCGGCCACAGAGGTTCAAATATGGTGACTCCGAGCTATCTGCAAAGCAGGTGGTCGCCCTGGGATTAGTCGGCTCGCATAGCGGGTTGGATATCCAGGTTAATCAAAAAATATATAAATATTTAGCTTGTTTATTGTTTAAAGTGAAGGACTTTAGTCTATTCCTTGAGAAAATGAGCTTTTTACCGGTCGATAGAAGGACCCTAGAAGATAGGTCAAATAAGATCGGAGGTTGCAGATCGAAGAAGTGGGTTTTCAATATACAAATTGGATTAGTCGATACTTGGATGGAAATTCAGAATTCAGTAAAACCGAAACCGATCCAATCCAATTATTTATCCAAATATCATCCAATTAATAATAAAAATAATATAATTATTAACATTTTATGATATTGATTTTCAGTTGATATTTTATACGTAGTGGGTTTTTTTATAAATTATGAAAATATATGAATAATTGGTTGAAATAGTGGATTAATTAGTTGAAAATTGTATCAAAATATTGGATGGGTCTAATAGATAACCAATAGTAATATCCATTGGACAGAACCGATCTCATCCATTCATCATACATTGTATTGGATCAGACCGGACCAAATCAATAAGATTTCAACCGATGAACATCCCTACTTATTGCGGGTGTTGGGTGTTGCAAGACAAGATGCAGTGAGAATGATAGAAAAATTTATGACATTTTGTTTCATATCATGTAACTATATGAATTTATGAGCTGCTTGTAAGTTAATGGGCATATCGGTCATAAGTTTTAACATAGTTGGAACGAAATAGTACACTTGCATAAATTGTCGATAGTGCGAGTCTAAAGATTGAGCTCCTACTAGGTAACGAATTCTTCAATCAGTTACCTAGTGGGTATCTGTGTACCTGATTTGTCTCTTACATGATACTTTTAAAATGACATGATATAGATTAACTCAGGAATTACTGGTTACAATTATGACCATGATTTTAATTAATTTGTAAGCTACTCTTTATAAAATAAGTTTTTGAACTTTAATTGCTAAATACAACATTGGATCCATTAAATGGGTATAAAAACTTGCATTGACCTCAATTATTCCATCTTCATAATGTAGTGTAGTATATTCTACTCTACATACATACACTCATTGGCTTACTCAAATGTCATTCTTACCCTTGGGTTTTTAATATTTATTTATATTCAATAAAACAAGAAATTTAATTTTTCTACTATTAAAAACATTATATTATAATCCTACTAGATCAATAATACAGAAATATGTCATTATTAAATCCTATATCTTAAGTTTGAATCTCATAACCAGACATAAAATAAATAGTTTACACCGTTTCGATAAAAAGTTGATTACAGACAATTTCAGCTGGTTCTATACGGAGCCTGTCTTTAAGGACACCGATATGAAGAACATTTTCTTTGCTTTCTTAACAGTTGAGGTGAGCCGAGGGGTTGAGATCGCACCCACAACCTGTCTTGTATTTGGGTGAAGTTATTCTGTTTTTTTTTTATCAACTGAGCTACACGCTAAAAGCGGGATATTTTACACTAATCAAAATTATGTATTGAAGGGTAAAGTTGGAAATTCACTAGGACTAAGGCCACTCCACCTTGCTGTCTTCTCTCATGTCCAGCTCATTAAATCTTGACGGGCTTTGGGTGTGGCCCACAAAACAAAAAAACACACCCACATGGAAATTATTATTATTTATTTTCTTTCTTGAAATTATTTTCATTATTTTATTTCTATAAAATAAAAATAAGACTAAATTACAAATGTAGTTATATGGAAATGATGAATTGGGTTTTCAAAATAAAATAATTACATTTATAGTCATTATTGTTTATCTTTAGTTAGAATTGAGTCCTTTGTCATAACTCTACTGACAGTTAATTTGTTAAATCAATAAAATATGTCTTTTTTTTATATTTTTCCTTCATTTTTGTTTTTAAAATAATAAAGTTATATAGTTTAAATTACATAATGAAATATATATATATATATATATATATCGAGAACAACCCAATAACCTCATATTGTGATAAAAAATAAAATTAAAAGATTTTTAAAATAAAGTTGAAATTTAAAAAAAATTCAAAAAATATTAAAATTAAAAGGGTAATCATGGAAATAATATCATCGAATATTTTAACACGATAATCATGTGATAAATTTTTAGTGTAATCATGTGATATGGGTGTGATAATCATCGTTATACATCACTTGGATTATCATTTTGGTTGATAAGTTAAATTTTTGGTGTAATCATATGATATGGGTGTGATAATCANTTTGGTGTAATCATATGATATGGGTGTGATAATCACCGTTATACATCACTTGGGTTATCTTTTTGGTTGATAAGTTAAATTTTTGGTGTAATCATGTGATCTGAGTGTGATAATCACCGTTATACATCACTTGGGTTATCGTTTTGGTTGATAAGTTAAATCTTTGGTGTAATCATGTGATATGAGTATGATAATCATGTCATATGGATGTGATATGAAGAAGAAGCAAGAACGACATGAAGAAGAAGAAAACTAACAAGAGTAAAACGTGGAAACGTGATAGGATAATTATGGTTAATTAAAATAAAATAAAAATTATAAAAATTACAAAAATTACTTAATTACATTACTGCCCTTATTAAATTATTTATATATAATAAAAGTTAATTTATTAATTAAAAAAGTTTGAGGTTATTAGGTTGTTCTCGCATTCTTGTAAATCACAGGGGTTCTCGTTTGAACTTCCACATATATATATATATATATATATATATATATATATATCTGTGTGTGTGTGTAGACTTGGGATCATGTGAGACCAAGGGTTTTTCGTGAGACCCGTAAGACCAATTCTCACGCTTTGATTAGATCTACAATTTGAACATTCATAATCACAAAATTGTCACGAGACTTCTCAATAATCACAAAATTGCCACCGTACAACTTTAGACCATTAGATCATTAGCTTATAAAGTTAATCAATGAACATAAATTGGTCTTACGAGTTTCACGAAAAACATTTGGTCTCACGTGAACCCAACCCTGTATATGTATATATATAAGTGAAAATAAGTAAAAGAACTAAATATCTTGGAATTATGGAGACTTTTTAATATATTTAAAAAAAACTATATAAATTTATTATTTTTTAAATAGAAATAAAATAAAAATGTAAAAAATCAAAAATACAAAAATTTCTTTGATTCAACAAAGTAATTGTTAGGCTCTCTTTGTTAGCAGCTTAACAAGACTCACAACTTTTTCGGTCAGCTATAGATGGTTGTTTGATAATAGTTTAATTATATAAAAAATGTCTTATTTAGTAAACATCTAAATGATAGTTTTATACAGAAAGTCAAGTTTTTATTCTAAACCTGACCTCCCAATTAAAAAGCATGATTCTTCCATTTATGGAATAAAAAAAAACCAAACAAAAAACTTTTCAATTTTTTATACGGACAAATTAATCCATACAAACAACTTTATTCATACAGGATTTAATAGAAAATCAACCAAACAGCTTCTTAGTAAATTTATTACAAGGAAACCAACTTGCGAAACCACAAGGACTAAATCTGTAATTTAATCTAAAAATAAAATAAAAATATCAGTGTCCCCATCATACCCTTTCTCAACTCTTGCTACAAAAACCCCCATTTCCCATTCACCCTTCATTGTTCCTTCCCACACTCCCTTTCTCCAATTTCCCAAAAAAGAATTATTTTTCTAATTTTATTTTCAAGAAAATGAGAGAGATCCTTCATGTTCAAGCCGGACAATGCGGAAACCAGATCGGCGGCAAGTTTTGGGAGGTCGTGTGCGACGAACACGGCATCGACGCCACCGGAAAATACGTCGGAGATACCCATGTTCAACTAGAGAGGGTGAATGTGTACTATAATGAGGCTAGTGGTGGAAGATATGTACCTAGAGCTGTATTGGTTGACTTAGAGCCCGGTACGATGGACAGTCTCCGTACCGGGCCCTACGGCAACATTTTTCGGCCAGATAATTTTATTTTCGGCCAAAATGGTGCCGGAAATAACTGGGCTAAAGGGCATTACACCGAAGGTGCCGAGTTAATTGACTCGGTTCTTGACGTTGTTCGTAAAGAGGCCGAGAATTGTGATTGTTTGCAAGGTACACGATTATTGGTTTTCTTTTTTTAAGGTGGAATGTTTCGAATGGTGGTGATTATGTCTAATTTATTGTACGACAGGTTTTCAAATATGTCACTCGCTTGGAGGGGGGACCGGATCGGGCATGGGGACCCTTTTGATATCGAAGATCCGGGAAGAGTATCCGGATCGGATGATGTTGACTTTTTCGGTATTTCCGTCACCGAAGGTGTCGGATACGGTGGTTGAGCCGTACAATGCCACCCTATCCGTCCACCAACTCGTCGAAAATGCTGATGAGTGCATGGTTCTTGATAACGAGGCGTTGTATGATATATGTTTCCGTACGCTCAAGCTTACGAACCCCAGTTGTAAGTCAACTAAACGATCATATTTATATACTGCAAAATTCACACACAATCTTGAATTTATAACCTCCGTAGCGGTTGGGATCTACCTGTAACCTAATTGTACTGCTCGTTGATCAAAAAATTTTACAGTTGGCGACTTAAACCACTTGATCTCGACGACGATGAGCGGTGTCACATGTTGCCTCCGGTTTCCCGGCCAACTCAACTCCGATCTCCGCAAACTCGCTGTGAATCTTATCCCGTTCCCCCGCCTCCACTTCTTTATGGTCGGATTTGCACCGTTGACCTCCCGAGGATCCCAACAATACCGAGCACTAACGATCCCGGAGCTCACCCAACAAATGTGGGACGCCAAGAACATGATGTGTGCTGCCGACCCCCGCCACGGCCGTTACCTGACCGCCTCCGCCATGTTCCGAGGCAAAATGTCCACCAAAGAAGTCGACGAACAAATGATCAACGTACAAAACAAGAACTCTTCGTATTTCGTCGAGTGGATCCCGAACAACGTGAAGTCGAGCGTCTGTGACATCCCGCCCACCGGGCTGTCGATGTCGTCAACGTTCATGGGGAATTCGACGTCGATTCAGGAGATGTTCCGGCGGGTTTCCGAGCAGTTTACGGTGATGTTTAGGAGGAAGGCTTTCTTGCATTGGTACACCGGCGAAGGGATGGACGAGATGGAGTTCACCGAGGCCGAAAGTAACATGAACGATCTGGTTTCGGAATACCAACAGTATCAAGATGCAGTCACTGATGAGGTTGAAGAAGATGAATATGATGAAGTTGAAGAAAATTAAGTCAATAAAAGTCAACGAAAGTCAAAGGGTGTGTAATGTTTGTTTGTGTGTGTATTTTACACATCCTCATGGTGTGTATGTATCTCAATTCTCAAACCATATTCTGCAATGTTCTTCTTGTGAAACATGATTTTGATTGGTAAAATGAAACAAAGTATGTGTTAATTTCAATCTACTGTATGATTTTTTTTTATTTGATTCATGGGTAGCCCGGAGTCATTGCATTTGAACTTCCACAGTCACAAGAGGATTTTTATTTCCTTTTGGATTTGAACCTGAGACCTATATACACTTTTGATTTTTAGAACTCAAGCTCAAACCAATCAGGCACCACCCTTATGATTTAATATGTTTTTTTGAAGTATATATAATATTTATATACGGCAAATGTAACAAATAAACTCACACATCCTCCTCACTTTTGGTGAGATTTGAACCCCTGACCTCCTAGGAGGTCAAAGTCTACATAGTCCCTTTGGTTGGTTTAATTTTTTTACAACCAACTTGGTAAAGTTTCATAATTTTGTCAATTAATGTAACAAAGTTTCAAGAGTTTTGTATTCTATATAACATTTGATGACATAAATGTCAAGTTTATCATCCACTTCATAGTGACCATTTCATAAACGGGTATCCATATCAAATGTTATATGTCAAAATGGGTACAAATAAGAAACTTTGTTACAGTAAATAGGAATTGTTTGGTTGGTTTTTCATCAAGTTCTTATGAATAAAACTATGTGGATGATAATGTCTGTATAGATTAATAGAGTTTTTTCATAAATTAAATGAACGTGTTTATTGGAAATGAAGGTTTTGAAAAAAACTTGACTTTCTATATAAAGCATTCCATAGAAGCTTACTGAATAAACCCCCTTCTATATCATCATGTATAATTGATCGAATATGTTGCGAGTATCACTAAGCTGCTGACAAACAGTCATCAAGCCAAACTGTGTTATGTTTGATGCATTTTGATCCTTTTTTTTACTTTCTATCACATTATTTCTCAATAGCTTATAGAGCTTAATGTGTCTTGCAACTTATTCGGTCAGCTACATGTCTATTTGATAGTAGCTTAATAATATAGAAAATGACTTATTCAATAAGCTTCTAGGAGTGAGTCTCATACAGAAAGCTAATTTTTTCCATGAAAAAATCTTCCCAAATAAAAATCTTCACAATCTATGCATACTAAATAATCGATATAGACAGTTTTATCAATACAAGAATTAATGGAAACAAACCAAACAAGCAAGAAAGAACTCAACTGGTGCAGTAGAATGAATATGAACAAGCCAGTTTCATCTGTTGGTAAAGATTACAGTATTGCAAACCAAACCTCTACAGAAAGCAAAGGTGTGAATTGACAATTAATCCCTTATCCACCCACGATTTTCTGTATAAACTTCACTCATCTGGCATCAAGGGTAAAGATGTCATTCACCACCTTCGTAAGGTGGCGCCACCACCAACCGCCACCAGAATCAACCAATCATACCCAACACAATGCTTCAACAAATCAAACCCAAAAAAATACAAGCAAATCAAAAACTCAAACTCATCCTGTAGTCAAGCTTCTCTTTTTCACTTAAAAATGGCACCTTTTCTGTCAAAAATCCGGTTCAATGATCCCCCTTTACGTTCTCATGGATGTCATAAGAGCGATTTTGAATTCTTCGCTTTGAAAACGATCTAAGAAGTGACGTTCTTTTTCTCTTCGAGGACCGAGCCTTCTTTGAGTGCTATATGTGCTTCGTTTTCCCTCCCCAAAGCGAAAAGCGCAGAAGCTTGTAAGTAGGAAGTGATGTGCCAAATTGGAGATATGACTTGTGCTTGTACAGCATCGTCGAGTGCCTCTTGTGGCATATCGCTCATGAGATGTGACAAACTTCGGCGGGCATAGACCGTTGGTGACACCATGGTTCCTACATCGATGAACTGACGACAAAAACCCGTTACAAATTAAGTCAAGATTAACATTGTGTTTCTGAATTTGGAAAGAAAGGAAAATAAATTTTTATTTATTCATTTCTGTTCTTGAAAGCAAAGGGAAGGAAACAACTTTTCACATTCTTGAACTAGAGAGGAGGGAAAGAAAAGATGTCATTTTCTCTCACACACAAACATATATATATTTATATATATATATATATATATTTATATATATATATATATCTATATATATATATATATATATATATATAGGGAAGGTTCCGTTAGAAAACTAAAATTGATTAAGAACTAAGGGACCGCCCTCGCGGCATATTCATCATGAATATGAACGTGTTATTCATCATGAATGCATGGTTAACGATGAATAGCATCTCCAGGGAGACGTGTTGTGTTGTGTACAGTTCCCGGTTTCCTAATCAATTTTCAGTTCCTAACGGAACTCTCTCTATACACACACTTCATATTTGTATTTGTGATTAATTTTGTAATTTTACATATTTTCCAAGGCTTATCATTCTTTTACTTCCATTTCTTCCCATATTTGGGAGGAAACACATCGTTTATTTTCCTTCCGAGAAGGGAATTAAGACATGTGCAATAACCTGCGTATAGTAGTCTATTGCGGTTTTGAATTCTTTATGGCGAAAAGCAACGTCCCCTTTCTTCTTGGAGTTCAGCGTATCCTGCATCTGACTTGTCCACATATGGAACGATAGCTGCAAAATATAAAAAAAATCCGTGAATATTAAGCCGGTTGACTTTGAAAAGAAAAGTCAAAGTCAAGACAAACCTCGGTAGCTGCTCCTTCGTCATCTTTGTAGGCTAAATCTTCCAAGATTTCATGTATGGCGGTCAAATCCATTCTTAAACAGGCCTCACCGAGTGGGGTTAGAGGCATAGCAGGGCCACCTTGTGGCATGCCCATTAATACATGAGAAGGCTCCTGTGATATTTACACACAACAAACTTAGTACAACAACAAAAAAGAAACATATATCATGAGGTGTAGGTTCAAATGAGTACCGTAAATATTTTGAGAACTTGAGAACCAACTATTCATATTTTATTCATGATGAATGCCGTGATAGATCTTCAGGATGAAAATTATTCATAATGAAAATACATTATACTCATGATCAAAAACCATGATATTCATGATTATTGAGAGTCATTCGTTATGAATGATAAATGAATTGGCTGGTGATTCATTATGAATGATCCATGAATTAGCTGGTTATTCATTATCAACAATGCATGAATTAGCTGATTATTCGTTATGAATAATACATGAATTAATTGGTTATTCATTACGAATAATACATGAATTAGTTGGTTATCAGGTTCTCAAAATATGTGTGGTTCTCATTTGAACGTTCCCTTAATCATGATCACTAGAAACAAATACTTGTGGCTTTTAGGACATGAAGGAGCCCAAAAAGCAAAATTTAAGGCATATTATATAAAAAACCAGTCAAAGAAAGACATTACCTCTGTTTCCTTTTGAAGAGGAATCAAAGCAGTAACCAATGACCTTGGATTTGGCCGTTCACGTGGCTCATATTGTAAACATCTTGAAGCCAACCGTACCAATTCGGTTCCATCATCATTAGAAAATTGTCCTTCTAAGCAAGAGTCCGTAAGCATCTGAAGATTTCTGTCCCTTATAAGGTCAAGAGCCTGATAGATCCACATGATATTGATTAAAATTAAAAATTTCCATCCGGGCGTGCATAGTTGATAGTTTGATCACATACATGGCTAGGTGGAATGTGTTTTCCACTTAGAAGGTCAAGCAAAAGGGTGCCGAAACTATACGTCACACTTTCTGGTGTTACCCTCCCTAAAAGTTCAACGGAAGTAAGTGTCAAAGATCACAAGTCAAGATCAAGAGTCGAGATATCAATTTGTGTATAGGTGTAGTAAGTAAGGTCGTCAAAATACCTGTTCTCAGATACTCAGGAGGAGTGAATGCCAAATTTGTACTGTAACTCTTTCCGTCTCTACTGTTCTTCATTAGGCCAAAGCACGAGAGTCTAGGATTTGCATCCTGTAAAGTATTATGGAGGAAGAGTAGACACATAATATTATAACCAAATAAAACAAGCCCGGTATATCCCACCCGGAGGTGGGGTATGGGTTATGCTGGTAAGGGTCTGTCTGTTAGCAACTTCATGGGACTCGTAGCTTATTCGGTCAGCTATACGTGAGTGTTTGGTAGTGCCTTAATGATATAGAAAGTGGCTTATTCAGTAGGCTTTTTAGGGGTTGCTTTATGCAGAAAGCCAAGTTTTTTCCAAACTTGCCACTCCCAATTAAAAAGCAAGCTCCTTCCATCCATGAAAAAAACCTCCTAAAAAACTTTTCCAATCTATACAGCCAGATTAATCCACACAGACAGTTTTATCCATATAGGACTTAGGGGCTGTTTGGTTGGTTTTCCATTAAGAGGCTATTTGGTTTTCCATCAAGTCTTGGATGGATAAAGTTGTCTGTGTGGATTAATCTCTCTCTGTAGATCAGGAAGGTTTTTGCTTAGAGGGCTTTTCATAGATGGAATGAGCATGTTTTTTAATTGGGAATGACAAGTTTGGAAAAAACTTGGCTTTCTGCATAACCCCCCCCCCTTTTTTCCCTTGGAAGCTTACTGAATAAGCCAGTTTCTATATCATTAAGCCACTACTAAATAGTCATGTATAGCTAACCAAATAAGCTGCGAGTCCCATTAAGCTGCTAATAAACAGGCCCTTAATGGAAAATCAACCAAACAGCCCCTAAGATGTATGCAAACCTGACCTCTACCCGAAAGAGTAGAGTGGTTTTTTCCGTAACCAACGGCCTACTAAAAGCAACAATAAAAGGTTAACAACATACATCATCAAAGACTATTCGGTAGGCGTTGAGATCATGGTAAAGAGCGCGCCCTTTACTTGTACAATATTCTAGAGCTTCGGCTAGATATAATGCCACCCTTAGCCTCATTGCCCATTTCATAGGTTGTGTTTCCCCTAATTCAAGATGAAAATGGAATCAAATTTTGGACTAAAATTCACATCAATTAGATATATAATTTCACAAATAAGGAACTTACAATGAAAGAGGTGCTTTGCAAGTGTTTCATGTGGCATAAACTCGGCAACAAGTAGTCTTTCGTCACCTTCGCAGCAACATCCAAGTAGATTGGCCAATTTAGGGTTTCGAAGCTGACCAACCGCTCTTGCTTCTTCCTGTGGTCATATGTGGTATCAAAAGATTGTTCATTGATGGAAATTTTGGTTTTTTTTTCAACATGAGGTCATCAAGCATTTTGTGATTAACAATCATGCTATAAAGACCACCTAAAAATACTACAACTTTGCAATGATTATAGAGATATCGACTCTTTAAACCAACGTATTGGCTTGTCACGGGTAATAAGCTATCTTTCTTGTGAAAGTACAAAAGAAAGAGAACATTATAGGTAGTAAGGAATAAGAATGAGTGTTTTTGGACAAAAAGCGTCGAATGAGTGATTTTGTTTAATCTTATCTAGCTTTTCATTTTCGAAGATATCAGTTTTTCTCCCTTTTTAACACTTTTCACCAGCCGGGGGTTGTGATGGAAATATCCGCTCTACTCTTGGGTCTGCGTAACCCCCCCCCCCACCCCCCCACCCCACGGCTCGTTTGGTTTGATCTTGTCGTGTATTCTGACATTTTAGCAACGCAATGACTAATTTGCAATAAAAAGCCAAACATGATTCCAAAAGGTCAATTACTCGTCTTATTATTGCAAATAAGAATGAGGGGTTGTTTGGTTGGTTTTTCATTAATATATGTATGGATAAAGTTGTATGTGTGCATTAATCTATCTGTATAGATTGGAATGTTTTTGTTTGGAGGGTTTTTTCATAGATAGAAGGAGCGTGTTCTTTAATTGGGTGGGGCAAGTTTGGAAAAAAACTGACTTTCTGCATAAAGCTCCCCCTAGAAGCTCATTATTGAACAAGTCACTTTCTATACTATTAAGCCACTACCAAACAATCATGTATAGCTGACCGAATAAGCTGCGAGTCCCATTAAGCTTATTAAGCTGCTAACAAACAGGCCCGGATCACTTTAAACAAAAAGTTCCGAGTACCATGGGTGCATTCATATAATGTTCTATTTTTATGGAAGAACAACGATTTAATTGCACCAAAAAGCCAAGTATGATGGTTAGAAAAGCCAACTTTTCATGAACAAAAACATACAAAATAGAATCTTGAATGGTATCGGAGATGTGCATACCAAGAACTGCCTCGAATCAGGCCACGCAGATCTATTAAACCGTTTGATGGCAACTCGTCTCTGGTTTTGCAACTTCCCTTTATAAACCACATTGGGGGCTTTCTCCCCGTGTTCAGAGACGATATTCTCAACAGCAAAACCAGACGTAGCCGTCTTAAGTTGTTCGATGGAAAATTCACGAAATGAAGGCAAATCACTTGCTTCACCTGTCTCTTCTTTTTCTGAAAAAAATAAAGATTTTGTCAAAAAAAAAATAACAACAAAAAGGGACAGGCTTTAAGGAGTTTTTACATACCGACATCATGGGATTCAGCAATCACGCCATGCTGTTTTGTAACACAGCAACACGAAGATAGCCGAGAAAACTCACACCCCATCGTCAAGTTATCTTTAAGCTTTCAAGACACGATATAAAGTTACTTTGGTGAAGGTTTACAACTCGTCCATCCAACTTTCCAGAGTCTTGAAACCTTCACTTTTGATCACCATTGACCACCAGAACTCCTAGTAAATTTGGTTGCAAATTGAAATCAAAATCAAAGCCAACAAGTTTAAGTTGTCTAAAAAGTTGGCTCATTTTTCCAACCTTTGTACTTAGTTTTTCATTGCATACTAACCAACGTCCTTCAGCTAACACAGATTTTAAAGAACTTTTGTAACATTGGAGACAACCATACCAGATATTGTTTGCTTTGTCCATACAGTTTTAAATTGTGTCTGATAGAAGAGGTATCCGGTCCCTTATAAGATAACCTTAGTTCCGGCTTTGATATCTCGGGCAACCCTACCAGATATTGTCCATTTTGTCCACACCTGGACTCGCAGTTCTAAATGGCGTATGAACCAACCCCTTATAAGGCAACCTAAGTTCCCCTCCCCAACCGATGTGGGATCTTACACAGAATTTTGGACATACTGTAGAATGTAAACAAAAAGACCATACTCGACACTTCAGTTTTCCAAATCAACACCCATTTCACATTCATAAACATCTAGGTTTCCCATTAAAGTATGTATAAATTGCATAACTATCAAGTAATAAAGCATACCCATCAATCAAAAACCCTTACTAGCAATCAAGAAACAGCAAATGGAAGTGCAGAAGTACCTTATTAGGGATTCAAAGTCCAAACCCAGATTTCATCCTCCAATCAAACAGACGAAAAGGAGATCCTCTGAGCTGAATCAATATCAAACACATATGGGTAAACTGTCAAGAAAATGAACAAAAATACCAACCTTTTTCAAAACCTTTTGCTTCAATTTAGAAGATCACCTGCAGGTCATGGAGTCATGGACCCAGTAGGGTAAAAAAGACTCAAAAGGACTAACTGGGTCTCTTTCTCTCTCTATGTATCTCTCACTTTCTCTCTCTATAAGTATATGCGTCTTGACTGAATCAAAGATTATGAAGACGAAAATTTGGGGGTTTCTTAAGAATAGTATTGTGGATGGGATAAGATGCGTACAGACATTAGATTTGCAGATCTGTTGCCACTTGATTTCAAGTTTGCACTCGATTACTATCATTGATTTTTTCAATTTTCCACCGACAATCATGTTTTCTTTAATCGATTTACTTGCAATTTGTCTTGTGTAAGCATTAGCTTACAAAAACACCACCATGAGGCCTTGACCCACTTATTAAAAATGGAATAAATCATGTGTTTTTTTGTTAATTATTATGTTTGTTTGATAGTTTCTGCTTATCAGACACTCCAAGGTAATTCCATAATAAATGTTGTTTGAAAACTTAAAAGTCAAATAAAAGAAAGTCAATGATACTTAATATTTATAAATAACTATATGAATTAGTGATATATCCATAATACAACTCAAAATCAGTACCATTTTCAATACTGGTGAAGAAAAAAGATCGACGGATTTTATCACAACAATTTAAATAAAACTTAAGAAAAAATCAACCGACCTCGTCACAACAATTCACATAACAACTACATCACTTGTAATTCAGTGATATTTATCGGTTGAACTAATGATATTAGACATGTAGATAGAAAAAATGGGAAGTAGACCGGTTACCTTCTTGGAAAATTTTATGATCCTAGCTCAACGGAATTCACGTTATATTATGTTCCCATTTCAAGATATTCATAGACATAATCTTGATCAGGAGGTTCTCAAATGAGTCCTACAAACATCACTCAGTATATACATTATAATAATCAAATTACAAAGCCTATCAAGATATTCGCAGACATAATCTTGATCAAGAGGTTCTCAAATGAGTCATACAAACATCTATCAGTATATACATTATAATAATCAAATTACAAAGCCTATCAAGAAAACAAGCCCGTAGCACAATGATCAACTTACACAGATAGAAAATATGAATGACGTAAAATAGAAGGATTGGAAACTTAATTTAACACATTCACAAATCATAAGAAAAAAAACCAACACCATGAGTTCTTTTCTCTTCAAATGAACTATTGACGTCATTCTCTTGCAGATGTAAGCCAAGAATGAACGGAGCTCCTCTAATTTTCTCACAATCACATGATAAAAGTACACTGTTGAGTTGAATATAGAGAATAAAGGAGGTGTAATTAAAGCACTAAAGCATATAAGTTTTAAAAATAATTTTTAATGTAACTACTATTCATGGTGTAAAATGAATAAATAAAAATAAATAAATAGAGAGTATAAAATATAAGTTTTAAAAATAATTTTTAATGTAACTACTATTCATGGTGTAAAATGAATAAATAAAAATAAATAAATAGAGAGTATAAAATATAAGTTTTAAAAATAATTCCCTATAAGTATTTATGGTATTTAATAATAAGGTTGAGTCTAAAATTATTCGATATTAGGTTTATTTTGAAGGTATTGATGAGATAATTACAATGGTATAATTTGTATAAAAAAAGTATTTTAGTTCATATACGATTATTTATGTTAACATGATAAAAGTATAAAATGAAAAAGTAAATGATATAAATTAATTAAACAACTAATTATAAGGGTATAAAAAATAATTAATTAATATTATATTGGGACATATGGATCATGGGTGTGGGAAGTTGAATTTCATACAACTTAAAGAAGTTGCACATTATTCATAAAATCTTGTACACTTGAAATTTGAAGATAACTGTAATCTTGAAAGTCATTATAAGTTGTTATAAAATATGTACATTTAGCATAAAAATAAATATCTCTTAAAAATTAAAAAATAACCATAACTCTGTCTTTTGATTTTAATATAGATATTATATATACGAGGTGTAAAATAAAAAAGTAAAAAAAAAGAAAAATAAAGATATTAAAAATAGGTATTAAAAACAATCAATTGTGTATTTATGTTATTCAGTCAGTAATAAGATTAAATCCAAAAATATTAACTGCTGAACTTATTTTGAATGTATTGATAAAACGAATATTATAATAGTATAATATATAAAAAAATGAATTTTTTAATATATTTTAGTTAATATATCTCTTAAAAATTCAAAAATAACCGTTTATCATGTTTTATAATATAGTACAAATATATAAAGGTGTAAAATGAAAATATATGGATATAAAACAAATTAATTCGTATGTATTTATAATATTTAATAGTATTATTAAGTCAAAACATATTCAATATTTGATGCAATTTGAAGATATTGATGAAATTATTATAATGGTATAATTTGTAAAAAAAGAAACGTATTTTTTAAATATATTTTACTTCATATACGATTATTTGTGTTAATATGGTGATGGTGATAAATTAAAAGCGAAAAAATAAAGAATATAAAGTAAATCAAATCGCTAATTATAAGGATAAAAAATGTAATTTTGAAATTAAAAATGATTTGGTGGAAGATTAGTGAGAGGTTGTTAGGTTTAATAACTTGAAACAATTTAGGGGTGTTTGGGTTGCTTATTTGAAACAACTTATGTTTTTCTACAAAGGCACTTATGAGTTTATTATAAATTAGAAGAGTTTAATTTTTTTTAAACTTATTATTACCGGTTTGGCACCGGTATAAGTTGTTTACCCAAACACTTAAAGGTGTCTATTACCGGTGTCACACCATAATAAATCAATAAGTTGTTTTTATAAGCAATCCTGAACACCCCCTTAAACGACTGAGATCTAATATCAAGTTTAATTTAAACGACTGCAATTTAAAAGGCGGTTTTTTGACTAATTGTGGTCAATATCTATACTATATTATAAAACATTTGATAAAAACTCTTAAAAATCATAATTTTATACATAAAGTACTGTTTATTGATGCATATTATATAAAATTCAAGATTATAAGTAAATTTTGCATAAATACAAATTATTAAACTTTATATTGGAATTTGTGTAACTAACTGTATATAAATATAACCAAATACAAAATAAAGTTCTCATTTTAAATATATTCAAAATATAATTAGGATAATTATTTGGTGTAACATAATACTTAGTTATTATCTTTATAAAAAATATATTATTAAACAAAAAATAAATTACTTCGTCATTAAACCTAAATTAAATTATAATAAAAAAATGAATTAAATAAATTACACAAAAAATGAGAACATATATATATATATAAATTTTTTATGATATCTTTAAATTTATATTTAACATTATTGTTTGCTCAAAACTACATAAATTCATATTATAACAGCGACATAGACCACAAAAAGAAAATGAAACATTAAAATTGCGATATATCTCGTTGCATTGCGTGAGTACCATTCTAGTTATATATAATTACTAGTCTCAAGTCTTAAAATGCTTTTTTTTAAAAATGGAGTTTACTTAATTAATATATCTCATACTTATCTTTTTTGAGAGACTAGAAGGATACTCGCGCAATGCAGCGAGATACATCGAGATAATGTTTCGTTTTATTTTGTCTCTATCGATATAATACGGTTTTATGTGACTTTAAGAAAGCGACAATGCTTATATTCATAAAAAATGAAAAATAATATATTGATATTAGTATCAAATTAACTATTTAAAAATTATTGTTTTTTTATGTAATTTATTTACCATGATTTAATTTAGGTTTAATAACAAAGTAATTTGTTTTTGGTTTACTAATATATACTATATTATAAAGCATTTGACAAAAACTTTTAAAAACTACTTTTTATATATAAAGTACTGTTTATTAATGCATGTTACTTCAAACTCAAGATTACAAGTATATTGTACGTAGGTACAACTTATTAAAGCTCCATATTTGAATTTGTATAACTAACTGTAGATAAACATAATCAAATATAAGATAAACATCTCATTTTAAATATATAAAATCTAAAATATAATTAGGATAATCATTGAGTTATAACAGAATCTTTAATTATTATCTTTATAAATATTATATTATTAAATCAAAAATAAATTTATTAAACTTAAATTA
>NC_037542.1:17000920-17027368 GCF_001531365.2 Cynara cardunculus var. scolymus | reverse complement strand
TAATAATGAAATAATTTAATTTTGGTTTAATAATATAACATTTTATAAAGATAATAATTAAATATTCTGTTATAACTCAATGATTATCCTAATTATATTTTAGATTTTTAATATTTAAAATAAGATGTTTATCTTGTATTTGATTATGTTTATCTGCAATTAGTTACACGAATTCATATATGGAGCTTTAATACTTACACACAATCTACTTGTAATCTTGAGTTTTAAGTAATATGCATTAATAAACAATACTTTACGCATAAAAAGTAGTTTTTAAGAATTTTTGTCAAATGCTTTATAATATAGTATAAGTTATTTTTTTATAATTTAATTTAAGTTTAATAATAAAATAATTTATTTTTGGTTTAATAACATAACATTTTATAAAGGTAATAATTAAGTATTCTGTTAGAACTCAATGATTATCCTAATTATATTTTAGATTTTTTATATTTAAAATTAGATGTTTATCATGTATTTAATTGTATTTATCTGCAGTTAGTTACACGAATTCAGATATGGGATGAAATCGGATAGGGATGAAATCTGATTTAAGAGTTTTTAAGGGTTTTAGCCAAATGCTTTATAATATAGTATAGATAATAATTAAGTATTCTGTTATTAAGTATAACTCAATGATTATCCTAAATATATTTTAGATATTTTATATTTAATATGATATTTTTATCCAATATTTGATTATGTTTATCTACAGTTAGTTAGACAAATTCAAATATATAACTTTAATAAGTTGTACTTATGCATAATTTACTTGTAATCTTAAATTTTAAGTAATATGCATCAATAAACAGTACTTCGTGTATAAAAAATTATTTTTTAGAGTTTTTGTCAAATGCTTTATAATATAATATAGATTTTTATAAGGATAATAATCAAGTATTATGTTATTAAGTATAACTTAATAATTATCCTAATTATATTTTAGATTTTTATATTTAAAATGAGATGTTTATCCAATATTTGATTATGTTTATCTGCAGTTAGTTAGACGAAATAACAGAGGTTGTCTTTAAGAGTTTTAGCCAAATGCTTTATAAGATAGTATAATGAGAGATGTGTAAATTTAACCTTATGTATCCATATTTAAAATTTCGAAAACAAAAACTATTACGAGGTGTTTGGTTTACACAATGAAATATAGTGGACTTGGAATTCGTCAAATAAGTTTGATTTTGAACAAAACATAATGAAATTTGTTGAAATATTACCACATGTTTACTTGGCCGTAATTGAATGCCGGAAGGATAACATAACAGATGACGAAAGAGAAAACGAGGAAAAAAATTAAAGCACTTTTTTTGTTTTTTGAAGTAAATCCAGACGAGATGCATTTGAAATCCTTCGCTTGACTCAATGAATGACTGGATCAAGAGGTTGGTGGAATTTGAGTATTTTATAAACCATCATCTTTAAAAATCTTGAACCAAACAGTATAATGGAATTTGATCAGATGAATTAATCATTTAAATTCGTTTAGCATCTATGAACCAAACAACTATTTACATTCGAACTGAATTAGAAAAATTGGTCAAACAACCTCTCAATGACAAAGTAGATTTGTTTGAAAACTTGATTTTGGTTGTGAAACGGGTGATCGACGAGAGTGCGTGTAGCGCCCGTGACATTCACAAGACATTCATGATGAATGTTGTAAAATATTCATGTCTATTTTTTCGCATGAACAAGGATGCATGTTATGCTTTTAGTTGTCCACCGTTTCACAACAAAAATCAGGTGCACAACTAAAAATTTCTTATTGGTCAACCATATATACAGTTTTATAAAAACAATCGATATACTCTAATTAGGGTCGGGTCCTGGTGAGCAATGACAGTTATATTGAGAATGGTATGAAGAAATCTCACGTTCATATCAATCCTAATTGAAAAGTTCCATTAGATCAAGACTAATGAGAAACATTAGAACGATTCCAATATAGACCGCAATTCATGAGTTGGTTTGAGATTAAATGTGATCAAAGGTCCAAACCCCTTATTACACTTATCAGTTTAACTCTCATTTTTACACGATTTTAATTCATAATGCCAATTAATTATTTTACGTTATTCTACAAAACAATATATATAAAGTAAAAACATATATTTTTTTGGGAAATTAATACAAATAGTGTTTTGGATTTATCTTTTAGCCATTTAACTCACAAAAAATTCAAAAATATCAATAGTTCCGCAAGTGACACATCATCAATTTGCAGGGAGGTCAAAATGTAAAAAAGTTTCTAAACAAAATCCACAAGTATATGGACCAAATTTGAATCATATAACTTCCGTCCCAAAGTGTTGTGACTGATTTATAGATTTGGTCCATGCATTTATGGGTTCAGATTCTTTTTTACATTTTGACTCCCTCCGCAAATTAAGAACGTGTCACTTACGGATCTAGTGATATTTTTGAAATATTGAAAAGAAAAATGGTTAACTGAAAATAATTATTTTAATTAATTTTCCATATTTTATATTATTTTTTACAAAATTAAAATAAAGAATATATAAAGTAAAAACAAAAGAACCATATAAAAAAGACGTGGGATGGCTGTTTCGTAAATATATTAAAGTCTGGGTCTTAAAGTGAAAGTCTGATTTAGTGCAAACCTAAAAATAACGAGCAAACTGGCGATCAAGAAAGAAAGAAAAAGAAAGCGAAAAACGAGGAAAACACTCTCCGACTCACTCTCGATTTTTGTTCTCAAGTCTCTCTTCGGTCTAAAATTACTCAACCAGAAGCATACAGAGAGAGAAAACGTATTTGGCGTTCAACAAAGCAAAGGTGAGTTCATTAATTTATTGAAATTGCTTCATAGGTTAAATGCTGTTGTTCAATTTTGATGTGATGTATGTTTTTATGCCTATGGATTGATTCAAGTTGATGCAGGTTGCTTATTTTGATTTTCATGGTTTGAAGATTGATTAAATGGGAAAAAGTAGACCTAGGGCTGCAGAGAAGAGGGTTTTAGGGCAGGGTTCAATTGTTTTAACATCAAGTTCATCATTAACTATACCACCTGCACCTGTTTATTACCCTACCGAAGATGAATTTAAGGACCCATTGGCATATATTTATAAGATCAGGCCAGAAGCTGAGTCATATGGGATTTGTAAGATCATTCCTCCAG
The DNA here is from genome assembly GCF_001531365.2 of Cynara cardunculus var. scolymus. Classification (NCBI taxonomy): domain Eukaryota; kingdom Viridiplantae; phylum Streptophyta; class Magnoliopsida; order Asterales; family Asteraceae; genus Cynara; species Cynara cardunculus. The sequence goes on along the minus strand of NC_037542.1, from coordinate 17,024,214 downwards.
AGAGTTGGAAACCCCCTTTTGCCCTAGATTTGGATACGTTTTCGTTTCCCACAAAAACCCAGGCCATTCATCAGTTGCAAGCGAGGCCTCCGGCATGCAATTCAAAGACATTTGAGTTGGAGTATAATAGGTTTTTGGAGGAGCATTGTGGGAAAAAGGCTGTGAAGAAGAAGGTAGTTTTTGAAGGGAAGGAGTTGGATCTGTGCAAGTTGTTTAATGGGGTAAAGCGTTATGGGGGTTATGATAATGCTGTGAAGGAAAAGAAGTGGGGGGAAGTTTTTCGGTTTGTGAGGTCAGGCGGGAAGGTTTCCGAATGTTCAAAGTATGTGCTGTGTCAGTTATATAAAGAGCATTTATATGATTATGAAAATTATTATAGTAGGTTGGATCGTGTGAAAGAGAAGAGCTGTAAGAGAGGAATGCTAGCGGAGAAGAGAAGGGGACAGCAAAGTTGTAAGAGAAGTCGAACCAATGAAGCAGGTGAGAAAGCTAAACCACGTAAGGTAGAGGATGAAGAATATGATCAGATATGTGAACAATGCAGAAGTGGCTTGCATGCAGAAGTGATGCTTTTGTGTGATAGGTGCAATAAAGGATGGCATATATATTGTTTGTCCCCACCTTTGAAACGGGTCCCACCTGGTAATTGGTATTGCTCGGAGTGCTTCAACTCTGAGAAGGATAGCTTCGGTTTTGTGCCTGGTAAACAACTGTCCTTGGAAGCTTTTAGGCGTGTGGCTGATAGAGCAAAGAAGAAATGGTTTGGCTCAACATCTGCCTCTAGGGTTCAATTGGAAAAGAAGTTTTGGGAAATAGTGGAGGGATCTGTCGGTGAAGTTGAAGTTATCTATGGCAGCGACTTGGATACTTCTGTCTATGGTAGTGGCTTTCCCCGTCTAGACAATCAAAGACCATCATCTATAGATGTCAATGGATGGGATGAATACTGTGCTAGCCCATGGAATCTTAACAACTTGCCCAAATTGCAAGGGTCGATGCTCCGTGCTGTCCATCATAACATTGCTGGCGTTATGGTGCCCTGGCTTTACATTGGGATGCTATTTTCATCGTTCTGTTGGCACTTTGAAGACCATTGCTTCTATTCAATGAATTATCACCACTGGTATGTAACTTGTTGGTCTTAGAATCTGTTACTCTTTCATTACCTTTTTATATATATGTTTCTCATGTGCAAGATTGTTATCTCCGTCATGCATGCCAGCTGTTATCCCTAGAGTACTTGGGCAGTATATTCATGGTTGTTTACAACGTGCAAATCATCGATTTGTTAAAAAATAAGGAACAGTGTGAACCTTATGACATCTTTAGGCAGTTTTATATCACAGGTGAAGTGAATATATTTGATATTTTGTATACATAGGCAAACTTTATTCAAGTCTTAATGTTGAAGATTGAATGCATTAACAGCATCACTCATGCTTGAAATAAACTTCATATACATGCACTACCATAAATGGGCTGATTTTTGTGTATTTACTATTTGCTAAGTGCCAGCTAGAAGCAACATCATAGTAATGAGGCCCGGGACAGATTTGGACATAACACATTACACATCCATAGCAGTTTAAGGTTAGAAAAAATTCGAAGGTACTTAAAGTCAGTACAGAGTTAAACAGAGTTGGCTGCATTTTAGAGTATTTAGTTGGCTCAAAAGAAATTGAGGTTAATGCTCCGGAAATATCAAAAACATCTTCGAAAATTCAATTACACTAAGGTGGTTTTTGATTAGAATATAATGGACCTAATGGACTGGATGATTTATTCAATAAGCCATATATGAGTGTTTGTTTATAACTTAAATCAATAAGTCATTTACTTAAAAGACAAGTCACTTCTCCATTGAGACCATTCCTTTTTATCTTACCCCTCATATTCTATACGTTTCCATGCCCTCGTTAAACACACTTAACAAACAACTAATACCAATTACCACTTTTTTTGGAAGGGTGTCCCAGGCTATGCCTGGACTAATCCCGGCAAATTGTGACTGCAAGAAATCAGCTCTGATAAACTGAGTGGCCACAATTGTTGTCTACATCTGGAATCGAGCCCTAGGCGGATGGGATATTTCACCACATCCCCCAGGATCTCAACCACTACGCCACAACCCTTGTGGTTAATTACCACTTATTACGTACAAAACCTATATCCATACAAACATCTTTGTCCAGACATATCTAGTAGTTATTATTAGGAAAAATAAGAGTTAATTTAGTTCTAGATTTACTATTGTCTGGATACAACTATCCTGATTATAGTATTGAGACACATCACCTTTACAAAATGTATCACCTTCTATTAGCAATTGGCTCATAAAGATGAACTCTTAAAAAGATTGAAAATCAAAGATGCATGGACCTCTAAATATCTAACACGCGTTATTTATATTGAGGTTTGATTACTACTTAATGATAAAGAAACTTGAAAATGGATGTTTGGGGCTTGTTCTGCCTCAAATTTTGTCTTTGTCTTTGTTTGTGACCTCAAGAGTTTATTTTGACATGTTTAAGGCGTTCATTGTCGATGTATGAGCATGTCATGGCTTCCTAAAGTGTAACAAGCACAGAAAGAGAATTCTTTGTCCAGTTTTCAGCACACATCTGTATCTAACATGTGGTGGAAACGGTCATTTCCTCCAACAAGGACTCACCACTCCTATCCCTGATTAGCATCCATGATAGTTAAAATTTCTGTGCACGTAATATAGTTCTCTCTTTCCTGGCTTGGTCTCCTTTCATATAGAGTTCATTTATGGCTTAAATAGTTCAATTTTGTATTACATTGAAACATATTCTGAATGTTAATTGTATACTTTCAGGGGAGAACCCAAATGTTGGTACAGCGTCCCTGGTAGTGAAGCCAGTGCTTTTGAGAAGGTAGGCCATTAATGTATATCGTGGCATTTTCTGTAAAATAACTGTACACCATGGTAAGAACTAGAAAAGTGCTCTATGATTTTACCACTTCCTTGTGTTCAGTCCTTGTATTAGCGTATTAGCTTGAAAACTCACAAACAAGCTCCCTTTGAGCCACCATAGACACCTATTTGCCTAATACTAGTTATTCACTAAAATTGATTTACTACTTGTATACGAAAATGCTGTAGAATTATTTTGATTATTTCAGTATGCCTTCGGGCGCTCATGAGTAGAATTGTATAGAGTTTGTGTACAACGAATTGTAGGTTTAGGGCACAGAAGTAAATGAAAGGATTGCAAGCCGGGTCGATTAGTAAAGACAGCTGATGGTGTGGCATGTAAATCTATTGTTCCACAAGTTCCTGAAATGTAGCTGCTGCATAAATCTTGTGTTGTTTATACCATAGGATAGTAGCTGGATGGATGTCTATAGTCTTGGATAAATTGGCATTAGCTTGCAATAGACGAGATATGGGTTCTTTATATGTGTCAATAGGTCACTGCCAAGTGCAAATAACTTAGCAGTTTGGGTTTTTGGTGTAACTTTAAGAGCATCAGGTTAGTCATAATATCACTTGCTGTGATCGAAATCTGTCGGCATAAATTTCTTTTTTTACTTTTGGTGGGAATTAAAACACAAACAGTACATAATGTTGTTTTATTAACTTATAAGATCTGTTTTTAATACTAGTTTCCATCAATAAAAGTGCTGATTCTAGCTAGGGGCAGGGAATGGCAAGATATTGTGATGATGCATGGTGACAAAATATGAGAAGAGTAGAATCTACTCTAGGAAGACTAGAAATGAGATATAATATAATAGTACATATCTACTAATCATGTCTATTCAGATAGTTTTGAGGCATAATCAGTCCTTCCAGCCCCCCAGTCTGCTCCTTGAAGATATTCAACTTCATGAAAGCAATTATTGTGGGTGGGAACAATAGAAAACTAAAACAACAGAAATGCTTAACTGTTGCATGAGGTAGTAAAAATCAACAAAATCCTCATGATGTCTCACATGTTTGCAGTGGGTTAAGTGTGGTTCTCAACTCATTCCAGAAGGAGAATGAGGTTTATTAGGAATGCCCTGTACATTCTCCTCTGAAATGGGTGTTCTTGCAGACCAAGTTTCAGAAGCTGGGCACTTCTTTTCTGAACTTGAAGATGCGAAATAAATTGCATGAAATAGAGCAATTCCTCCATCTTTCATACTGGTGAAAAGCATGTTTGCAGTGCTCTTAATCTTATCGTTGTGTTCATAAGGAACCTAAACATATGCCAGATGAATAGCAGGGGAAGTATGTAAACTTTAATCAATGCTATGGCCTATATGCCTCCCGTGTTCAGAAGACTCTTTTTCATAGTTTTTGGATGCTTGGAGATCTTTCAATTCAATTGAACTTGGCAAGGTTTTAAACATCTTGATTGACTACAAAGTAACTACTGAAGAGGATGATATGTCCCTAGGAAGACCTGAATATTCTTTTCTGCAAGAAAAAATAAAGTAAAAAAGAAGCAGCAGAAGACAAAAGAATATTAGACAGAAAGAACAGGAAAAAACAAAATTAAGGAGAATAGAATGTAATATCATTTTCTTTGAGCATTACATTTCAGCTTTGTAATTGTTCATGGCTTAAGATATATAACTTATTTGTGGTCATTTTATTCAACATTCTTCCATTTCAAAAGGAAGATTGGTTTTATCATAGTTGATTATTGTGTGTTTTTCTATTTTTGTATCCTGACAGCTCATGTGAGTGTGTTATGAATGGGCATGGTTTTCTTTGACGGTTGCTCTCTATGGTGTTGTACTGCTAATGGAACTAGTGTATATGGTTGGTCTTATCCTTAAAATTAAAATGTAGATTGCCCAATAATTTCTTCTTGACCTGGAAGTTCCAATCTAAGTCAAAGGGCAAGTTTGACCTTAGGGCCTGATATGATATAAGATCTAGAATGTTGGTCCATTAAAGACAGCATGTATATGACGATTTTGGTCATCTTGGATATAGCCCTTTAGGTACATCGGTGGGGAAAAGTTTTGAGTACAAAGGGAGGTGTTTTGGGTGATGTGTAGGTGTTAGGCCACCAGGTGAAAATGACTTGGTCAAGGTAGTGAAGAGAGATTTGAATGAGTGGAAGGATGTGACGTAATTTTAGAATCGTGGGGAGTGTGTTACCCCTTTTTAGTTAGTTTCATATTTAGCTTCCCACAACTATGTTTTGATGAATATTTTCCAAGGGGTTTTGCCCTTCATCCCAAAAAAAAGCTAGTTTTGATGACAACACAGTTGCTGTTGGTGTTGACCTAGAATTTCCACTTCACTGCAGGTAATGCGGAACAGCCTTCCTGATTTGTTTGATGCTCAACCTGACTTGCTCTTTCAGCTGGTCACAATGCTCAATCCATCTGTCCTGCAAGAACATAATGTTCCAGTTTACAGTGTGTTACAGGTTTGATCAGCAAAATCGTTGACTTACATTATCCTTGTGATTATTCATTATAAACGGCTCTTTTGCACTTCATTTTGCTATTTTCTGGGAATTGCATGTTCTTAATTGCCGTATTTTTTTCCATGCTTCCGGTGTTCGATTTTCCACAAGGATTGAAGTTTCTGATAGTATTGTCAGGATCTCAATCTACCTGCTTAAGCTTGTAGGTGAGTTGGCAGCTTAAACCAATAGCATAGTAGGGACAAATGATAGGGAGATTGAGTCCACTATACACAACATTTGCTATAGTTAACTAACATACAGTGAACAAGTTTCGTATTTGGCCGTGTTTATGGAAAATTGTTGATTTGTGAGCTGAAAATATTTTTGTTGTTTTTCTTGACTTGTGTATAATCTTTTGCAATGTAACAAGTGAAATTGCATAGGATAAATAGTGTAGTTTCTGCAAATATTCTTTGGTTTATATAACATGGCATCTTTGAATGGTGTCTAATTGCAAATATGACATGTCTGCCTTCTATCTTTCTGGAGAATGGTTCTTTTTCCTCCACATTTTAATTTGTTGATTTGATGCGATCTCTGGTGATTCTTTTTCCTCCGCTCAACTCTTTGGGTAGAGCTCAGGTCTGTGTACATCTCCCCCCTCCCCTGGGACCCTACTTCCGGGTGGGTTTTCCTGGGTCCATTTGGTTTCTTAGAGGCGTCTCTGTCTTTAGTTGCATACTATTCTGCTTACACAACATGCCCTTTTCAATATTGCGCCGTATGGGTCAGAGATGCAAGTGATTATGCCAATTTTCTTACACCATTGGTCGTATCCTGTATGTAACCTTCTTTTCCTCATGCTTCTTTTGCCAGGAACCTGGCAACTTTGTTATTACCTTCCCTAGATCTTATCATGGAGGTTTCAACTTCGGTGAGCGTAATATTTACTCAGAAATGGAGTTTCCTTGGTCGTATTTTTCTTTCTTGTTTTATCAATTACCTCTTGGTCTTGGCAGGCTTAAATTGTGCAGAAGCCGTAAATTTTGCTCCGGCTGATTGGTTACCTTACGGTGGTTTTGGAGCAGAACTTTATCAGCACTATCGCAAAGCTGCGGTCTTGTCTCATGAAGAGCTGCTTTGTGTGGTTGCGAAGGTCAGTGGCTTGTCGCTTGTTTTACGTGCTCTATGTCATGAAACTTCGGACTTCTTGTCAATGAAACTTTTTTAAGGGCAAAGTGCTTATGTCAAACAATTTTATGTCAATGTTGATATAGGTTGTCAAACCTTATTTACATTTTATTTGCTGGTTCATGATCCCCCTTTTAACATTACGTATTGGTTAGTATCCTTCAACTGCTAAATCGAAACACCAAGAATAATAAGTTGATATCCATAAATATTCTTGTACTGCATATAAACTCATGATTGAATGCTTTCAAATTCTGAAATAACAGGCTCTTTCTCGGTTGCGCTCCTAATGTATCATCGAGACAATCATACCTTGCAAATTCTACTTGTAAACAATTCTTTAGTTCCGTAGCTCATGTTTTGCATAACTTCCACCACTAGCAACTACCGACAAGGCGACACCTTACTCTTTGGTCCTCTCTTTTTAAGGAAGATCAAATTTGTAAACCCAACATTTTTCTGTAGGTTGATGAGATTAGTCACAAATCTCGATTCATCGGACATAATATATTCCTTTTTTCTCTTGTGTATTGTTGACGTAGAAGATGTGATGTCTAATCCGTTAATATCAATATGCAATTTTTATCTTCTCTTGTATTTTTGGTTTATACAAGTAGCAACGATTTCGTCTTCATGAGTCATGGGACCATGTTATTTCACTCGTGGACACTGCTTTGGATGTATTCAGACATTGCCTTCTATTTACAGAATGATTTTGATGCCAATGCGTTACCATACTTGAAGAATGAGTTGCTTCGCATATACAATAAAGAAAAGAGTTGGAGAGAACGGCTTTGGAAGAATGGTATTATTAGTTCTTCACTCATGGCTCCTCGAGAGCAGCCAAACTATGTTGGTGTTGAAGAGGTAACTTGAGGTTTTTGAGTCTATTTGCTTCTTTTTGATGTTTGGAAACATCAACATAATGGTAGTAATTACATTTATGATGAAAATTGTGAAAAATGTTTTTGTAGGATGCGACTTGCATCATATGTCAGCAGTTCTTGTATCTTTCAGCTGTTGGTTGCAGCTGCAGACCTTCTGCTTTTGTTTGTCTAGAGGTAAGAGATTTTAACTATTCCCACTTAGATAGTCTAATCTATTTTCCATGTAATGACAATTGACACATGTCTTCCAATATCCTTCGATCTGGGGTGGGCTTGATATCATTCTTTTGATGCCTCCAACACGCTCTGTTTGCAGTCTTGCTGCATATGTTTCACTCACTTATTTGCATTGCAACCATACCCTGCAGAAAACTAAAATCTTCCAATCCTTTGATCATATGTAACTTTCATATTTAGTTGTGTGCTTGTTGGCCCTTAATTCTGTTTTCTTAAGTAACTACTTGTATTATACTTGCAGCATTGGGAAAACCTGTGTGAATGCAAGCCCCGCAAACGACATTTTCTTTATCGCCACACACTTGCAGAATTAAATGATTTGGTCATTATGATGGACAAGCATAGTTCTGAGGACACAATCCAAAAGAGGAACACAAGAAAGCATTTGACGTGTACCAATGAGTTACCCTCTTTATCGAAGAAGGTTTTAAATCTGACCAAACTTCTCTGGCTTATAAATCATGAAGATAAATGATCCATATCTGCTTTATTTGTGTTTATATCTTTATTTACCTTGATTTGTTTGATAACCTCGTTTCTTTCGCACTTTGATGCAATTATGTTTTCTGCCTGCATAATAGTTGGTGATGACATTATAATTTTATGGCATGGCCTTTAATTTTATTGTATGTATGTAAATATGTTACCTTGACAAAGTCAAGTTTGTGAAATCTTACTCGATAAATCATGCTTGTGGTAGCTCATTGCTACAGTTGTGAGATTTACATTTTGTATGTTGGGATCATGGTTTTTTCAAAATCGTTTGAGGCGTACGCCTCTAGGCAAGGCAGTCAAAAAACGAACCCGAGGCATTGCTTCTCGGTGCTTGCATGAAGTGTACGCCTTGCATGTGTGAGGCGGTTGGTAAGGCGGTGAGCGAGGCTGAGGCGTAAGCCTCTCATTATATGATGTGCATGTGGATGTGATTACATATGGGTTAGTGGGCGTGTCAGGATTTATTATATAAATACAAAAGTAATATCAGACCCTAATATTATAACATATATTCGGTGGATTCTTATCTTTAAAACCTCAGTCACACTTTTCTCCTTAATCTTTAAACCCTCCTTGCTGCAGTGACAACTTGTACTTGCTGCACTAGAAACTTGTACCTGCTACAAGTATTATATATTTTCTTTGTTGGTATATAATACACACACACACACATATATATGTTTATATTCTGATTCTGGTTTGTATAAAATATTATATATATATATATTACGTTTCTAGTATATGTATGTATATCTTTTCCTGTACAATTTATATAAATATAAATATGTATAGAGAGACTTGAGTAAGGAAATATAATTTATTTACAGTATTATGGTGGTTAATTTATAATTATATTTACATTTGTGTTCATAATTCATCCTATTTATTTTTCTTAGTTTGTATATATATAATTTTATAAAAAATAATAATTATTAGATATGTGTTGATATATTTTATTTTCCGCCTTGAGGCTTACGCCTCGGACCGCCTCGAGGCTTACGCCTCGCTTTATCAAGGGAAAACGCCGCGAGGCCCGATTCCTCTTTTTAAAACTATGGTTGGGATAGAGCTTCCACAAGAACGATTCATTATGTAGGACTCTTTATCTACAAATCATGGTTGTGGTTGTTGTTGTCCTCCTACACTTGTGCATTAATCGTCCTAAGACCGAGTACCCCTAGATTCTGTTGCAAATTTCAACAAAGAGCTCCAAAGAGGTGGTAGAAAACAGTGAGGAGTAGAGGGCACCTCAAAAGGACAGTTTCAAGTTTTTAGGCTCCACGAATCAAGAGGGAGAGGTCGAGGACGATGTTACTCACTGAGTAGAGGCATGGTCGTTGAAGTGTAGGGCTGCCATGAGAGCGTTTTGCGACAAGAGGGTCATGTTAAAATTGAATGACAAATTCCACAGAGTGCCCATTAGATCTTCTGACAATTTCTACAGAGTGTTGGGAGATAATTAAGACACATGAGAGGAAATTGAAAGTTGCAGAAAATGAGGATGTTGTGGACCTGTGGCTGGACCATGTTGAACAAGATGTGGAACGAGGTCTTCAAGGCAAAGCTAGGAGTCGCACTTGCGCCTATCACAGATAAATTGAGATAAGGAAGATCGCGGTGGTTTAATCACGTCCATGGCAGACGAATGACGACACAATGAGGAGGTGGAGAGGGTAACGGTCGAGGGGTGAGGAGAGGAGGCAGGCTGAGGAGAAGTCTGGATATAGAGGCTTTGGATGGTTTCAAGGACATCACTTCTAATAGAAGTTCTTAGAGACGTCGGATTAGGGTAGCCGTTAATTCGTAAGGACTAACAGCTACTATGGATGGGGAGAGGTATGGACAAAAAGGTTAGCGGTTCACTAGGGTAGCTAGGGGGGAGGGCTTATTCCCGGTAGTTTGTAGTTGAGACTTGAGAGTGCCCCATGTACGGGATTGTACATCTGCTAAGCCTATAGGTTGTTTGAACTTATTTATTCCTTCGCCTTGTTTATGTCTTTTTGCATGCACTCAACATTTAGAATGACTTCAAGTGTCTCAAGCTCGTCAAAGAAGTTTTAAAGATCTTCAAAACTTTTCACCCATCTTTCTAATAATATTCATACCATATAACTTAAAATAAGCAAGTACAAGCTTAATTCATTCCGTAATCAACGAAGGATTTGGCAATCGATATTCCTCAATTCCTCTAATAATGTTTGGTATCATTTATGATTCAACCTACAGTCATGCCTTCATTGCCTTGGTGATTTTATTTTATGGTGATGAAGCAAGTGCTTGCAGAAACAGTTTCACGAGTAAAGATGCATTCATCTTATATGGAGTCGATAAGTATTTCAACCATGCATAGGTATTCATGCAATTATATGCAGGGTCATTAGAAGGGACAACAATTACTAGTGTCAAAAAGCTTTTACTCATAAAGCAAGTCGTACTTTCAAACAAGGTCATGAAGGTTGTGTCATCGACTGTTATCATAATGATTCATTACAAGAATTCTCTATGGCCTCTGAAAGAGTACAATAACTTCCTGCAATGCTAGTCAGACCATTCGGAACAAGTAGGACCACGAAAACTTGATTATCTGGGAGAACTGCACTGGTATATTATTAGTTTAGTTAAATGGTCGTCTAGTTACTGTTGTCAGAAAATTACCTGCGGCTTTGTTTAGGTTTATTAAAATTCCTTGTGTATTGCAGTGTTGGTGAAAGTATGATGCTTCGCTCCTATTGACATTCTTATGCTGATTTGTAGATTAAAGGTGGCCATATGACAATTGCGCAACTTGCTGAAGAATGGCTCTTGAGGTCTTGTAAAATTCTTCAGATGCCATATTCAAATGATGCTTATGCCAGTGCCTTGAAAGAAGCGGAACAGTTCCTTTGGGCTGGTTCTGAAATGGATCCAGTAAGATTGAAGAGTCTGATTATTTTTTCCATGACTGGGAGGTCCTTATGCTTCCTAATTGTATCTTTTGCTAATGAGTCTGCATTTATATCACCATATGAATGAAAATAGGTGCGAGAACTGGCTAAAAATTTGGCTGAAGCTCAGAATTGGGCAGAAGGCGTAAGAGATTGTCTTTCAAAAATCGAATTGTGGGGATCTCACCATAACTCTGAAGTGGAGAGAGTAAAGATGGAAGACGTGAACACTTTGCTTAATGCCAACCCTGTGCCTTGTAATGAACCTGGGCATCTGAAGTTAAAGGTGAATGATGTTCCAATCTTTTTTAGTAGAATGTCTGTTCAGTCACTGAACAAGTGTTTTCCTTCGTAGGGTTATGAAGAAGAAGCAAGGGAGCTGATTCAAGAAATATGTTCTGCTCTTTCAACAAGCTCCAATGTCTCTGTATAAAACCTCCCATATTACTTCAGTTTATTTACAAAATTTTAGAAGTTGGTGATTACTTTTCATTTTGTTCGGTTATTCATCCTTGGTCCTAATTTCAGATTGTGGATTTGGAAACCTTGTGCTCTAAAGCTCGTGAGTCTGCTATATATGTACAAGAAAGCGAGAGATTATTGACCAAGCTGTCAGCTGTGAAGGTTTATTTTGTTTTCGACTTAACACCCAACCCTCAGTCCCCCAGCAATTCGAAAAAATCATATACCTCTTGTTTGTTTCATTTTTTTGGTTGGATATTTGTAGCTTGTTGGCAAGTCCCTATCTTTAGTCACTTCAAATAGTTCGGAGTGGCTTATATTGGATTGGAGTTGATTCCTTAGATCAACTTAACTTGTCATATGGGCACAAAAGTAGCTTTTGCTCTTGAAGTAGGTTGGATAGGAAGAAAGATGCTATGAGGACCAACTACTATGATATGTGGTAGGGAACTTGCATGTGGAATATTGTCATCTGTCTTGAGTTCCCACTTTTCCTGCTGTTGGGTGGGTGGGTGGGTGTGCTTTTTTCTTTCGAGTAGCCTCAGAGAACTGCCCATTTTTTGGAGTGCTATTTCAAGTTTTTCGTCTCATCTCATGCCAGTCTTGGCTGTTTTTATCGTTGTCTGATATATTCTTCTTTATTTCGTCTCTTTAGCTATGGCTACACACTGTAAGAAATTGCATATCAGAGAAATCTCCTGGGGTGATCGAGGTTGATATCCTCAATAGCTTGAAGTCAGAGGTGACTAAGATATAGTTTTTCCAACACATTATATTGTCTTTATATCTTAGAGTGTAGACATTCATCTTTTTATATTATTTTTTCTGATCAGATTGTAGAACTTCAACTTCAACTTCCTGAAGTCCCAATGTTTTTGGATTTTGTAAGGCAAGTTGAATTATGTCAGTCTCGATCTACTGAGATATTGAGAGGTTCTATAACTTTAAAGGTTGGTAATTTAGCTATTTATGTAATTAGATGGTGTAAGTGGGTATCTTGTATGATATATAAAGCATTGTATGATGTGCAGAACCTTGAAGTACTTATCCAAGAATATGATGGTTTTACTGTTGATGTTCCGGAGTTAACACTTTTGAGGCAATATCAGCATGATGCCTTTGACTGGATTTCACGCTATAATGATGTTGTGAAGAATATTCATGAGCGGGAGGATCAAGAAAACGTTGTTGATGAGTTGATCTGCCTTGAGAAAGATGGATCATTGTTGAAAGTTCAATGTCTGCTCTATTCCTATTCACCTATTTTTCATTTCAATCATATTACAGATATAACTGTTGTATTTGTGTACACTTCCAAGTATATGGTCATTTTAATTGCTTTATTTTGTGATGTAGTTGATGAGTTGCTTCTCGTTGATGTCGAGTTAAAGAAGGCTTCTTGCAGGGTAGAAGCTTGGAAGGTAAACACCATTCATGTCTTTAACTGATAGCTTTTTTACACTTTAATTCAATGCATACAATTATAGAAAATCTCTTACAGTATGTATAAAAGAAATCTATAAAAAATTTGGTCACTTGACAATAATATATATATAGGTGAAGGATCGTGTGAGAAGGAGAGTTAAGGTGAGAAGCGTAAGAAGGGATCTGGACCCTTGATCACCTTTAATCTCAAACCCACCTATGAGTCGCTGTTGATACGGGGATTGATCCGGTGCATCTCATCCTAATGTGCATCCAAGGATGGAGATCTCTTCTTATGCTTCTCACCTTAACTCTCCTTCTCACCGGAACCCAACCCTATATATATATATATATGAAATTAAAATCAATATATATAATTAGAAAACTTACTACAATCAAAATTTGAGAAGTTATAAATTTATTAGAGTTAATATGTACAAAAAAGGGCTATAAAAATATCTTTAAATTAAAATGAATATAAAAGTTAATACAATTATTTATATATATATAGAAAATTATTTCATTTTTTGAAATTTACTTTAAATTAAACTATATAAATGAATGAAATAAGTTTAGAATCAATTCTTTCATTTTAATTAAAATATTAATTAATGGAATGCTACTGTTACTTAAAATCTACATTCTGTCCCATGTACTGCTATTATTATCTTATATTATATTTTACTCTTCAACTGCACTATCTTCAGTTGATCTTTTTTGAAGTATATAATATTTATATACGGTAAATTGAACAAATAAACTCGCACACCCTCCTCACCTTTGGTGAGGTTTGAACCCTTGACCTCCTAGGAGGCCGAGGGCTCGCATACTGGTAGGCCAAAGGCCCTTTGGTTATCATCAATTGAATTTGATGCCTACAACATTGATAGGACACGCTATATCATTCTAACTTTCAAACAAAGATGCAGTATTTGTCTTTTTCCCCTTAATCAATCTATCTTAAAGCAAGCTTCTTCTTTTTGAACTTCTGCAGGTGCTGAGTGGTAAAATGCCTTTGGACTCTATTCAGCAAGTAATGGCTATGGCCATCAAGTATGGATTCTTGGCTTGATGCTTCTAGAATATCCTTTTTAGTTCCTGTATATCTTATGATTATTTTTAAACGTATGCTGATGTCATTCAGACTACAAATTGACAACGAGAAGGTGTTCAAGAAAATTTCTGATGTACTTGCTCAAGCTGTGCGTTTGGAAGAAAAAGCAAAACATATTCTTGCTTGTGAGGTTCAGATGTCTGATTTTGAGGATGTTGTAAGGTTTGTTATAACTGCACCTGAATGCCCTGTGGTTCTTCTGTAGATAGCGGTAGATTTATGGCTTTTGGTCTCTAATAAATAAATAAAAACTTTCAGGATGTCAGAAGACCTTTGTGCACTTTTACCTTCTCTTGATGGTGTCAAGGGAGCTTTGTCTATGGCGAAGTCCTGGTTGATTAAGTCCAAACCATATTTAGTTTCCGATCTCTCTATATCGTCAGTTGGAAATGCTTTGCTTAAAGTTGATGACCTGAAGGTTTTCACTATGTCTGATCATGATATTTATTTGAAGTACTATGCATGAGCGGTTTCTGAGTCAATTCTCTGGAAAATATGATGCAATTTTGCAGGAGTTGGTTTCGGAATCAAAGTTACTGAAGATATATTTGAAAGAGCGGTCTTTGCTTGAAAATGTTTTACATAATTACATGGAGTTGGAGCATAATGCCTGTTCTGCGCTGCATGATGCAGAGTCACTGCTGAATATTCTTGATGTCAGTGAGATGTCCTCTGATCTAATCTCCAAGATTGAAGATCAGGTTGCTAAGATGGAGTCCATAATGAAGGCGGAGTTATCACTTCGTTTTGACTTCCTTGTGATTCCAAAGCTACGAGAAACTTGTGCGATTCTCCATTGGTGCTTTAAGGCCCTTACTTTCAGGGCTGTTGATCCCACACTAAAGGTGACTGATGTAAAATTTTTGTTTCTACATGTTATGCGGTTACTTATTTTTCACCCTTTTGGTGTCTTCTATGGTTTCGGTGCCAAAATGTGTTACTATACTAATCTTAATTTAATTTTTCTCCTGGAAGGCTATTTTATAATAGTTATTATTTAATTGTTTTTCATTTTGCAGGAAGTTGAAATGTTATTGGAGGATGCAGGACATCATCATGTTATATATACATCTCGTCCTTTCTGGAGGTCATTGGTTGACGGGATTAATTGGCTTAAGAAAGCTGTTGAGATCCTGGACCCATGCAGCCTTAAAAGATTTGATCTGAGTGATGTTGAAGAAACTCTGAGACAATCTAAGGTATTATTCTCTCCAGTGTTCTTCCTGCTGAACCTTGATATGCAATTAGTGGCTGAAACATAATGTATTTTCTTCAAGTTCATAATAAAGAAAAGAGAGCAGAAGTAGGATGCGACCAAGTTTTCCACCTAGACTGTAATCTTCCATTTTTGGCTGTTCATTAATGTATGACATTTTTAAATGGCAGATAATTAAAATATCCTTTCCGTTGATTGTTGACCGATTAGTTGATGCTATCAAGAGACACAAGTGAGTTCCCAAGATGCGCCATCCACATTCTCTCTTAGTTTTTTTCTTTTTCGCTATTAACCGTTTGGATCTTAATCTAGATATATGAATTGATGCGTGCCCCTATTGTTATATAGCTTCTTTCTGTATCGGAAGCAGAGGTTTAGTATGAAACATATGCAAAAATATAAAATGAAATATTCATTTTCATAAGTCCGATAAGTACTATTTTCTATTCTTCTGCATGCAAGTAAGACCCATTTTCTGCTACTGCTAGATAATAGTATGTTTTTCGTTATAGCAATATTTCTAATTGCTAGATCTTTGCTCTATGGTCATGTATACCTTCTCCGTATGTCATTCATTTGTGATCTAATGACTTAGGGGCCGTTTACCCATATGCTTACCCGGTAAGCGCTTACTAATAGGAGTCAACACTATAATTTATTTTGATGCGTAAGATTTTAGTACATCAAAACATATTGAATGCAACAATTTACTTGTTAAGCACCTGGGTAAGAGTCGCCATCCTCACTTACCGGGTAAGACTCTCCATCCTTCTCATCGCTCTTACGCGTAAGATTCTTGGCTCTTCTCATGTTCATCCAATGAGGAAATTTATGCGTTAAACACTTACCAAGTACGTGTTTAGTAAACGGCCCTTTACTTGCATAAACCTGGAATTGCTACCTCATTCAAACTACAAACTTCTTGATGATAAATATTTGTTTTAACAATGTACACAATGTACTACGGTAATAAATTATTTTGATTCTGAAAAGCTAAAGTGTCTATGTCGATTCAAATTCCTAGTGTGGAGGTTTTTAACTCCAAACTCAAAAATGAACTTATTTTAGTGATGGAGGTAGCATCCAACAAGGTAGGCCCCACATGTCTGTGACCAAATAACTTATATGTAGTTTAGGTGACTTAGCATACTTGTCTCACACTACTATGAACCACTATCTTAATCGAATTCCTTATTAATTATAAGGCACACCTACTACCCAATCCATTTGATTCTATTTGCCTTTATTAATTGCGCTATACATGGTTATAAATTATCTCTTGCAATCATTCTTTTTCTATAAAGAATGTGAACATCTTCTCTTGCTATACCCTTGCAGTCATTCTTTGTTGTAAGAATATGAACTTCTCTTCTTGCTACTGGCCGTTCGGGTAGTTTGTTGAGAACATTTCACTTATCATGGAGGAACTACATTATATGTTGGTTGGCATATTAAATGATATTACTGATTATCGTATAGTGTGCTTTATATTTTCATTTTTCCAGTAACATTTATGTTTTTAGAGTCGATGTAATTCAGTGCTAATTATGTTTTTTGACTGACATCTTGACAATGTGTAGTGTATGGGTGGACGAAGTGAAAGCATTTTTCACCTGCAGTACTGGAGATCGGTCATGGTCTTTGTTATTGCAGCTCGAGGTAATTTTTTCACACGTCACCTTTTTTTCTTGAACGAACTTATTGTAGACCATAACCTTTTTTCTTCCAGTTTTATTTCAAAACGATTCAGTGACTAGTAGAACTTTTTCTTTCTTATATGAGGATGGAACTTACGTTATTCTCTGTTCTTTCTGCATAAGTTGGGATAAAAGTAGGTATGGATTATGACTAGAGGCTTATTTGGGATGCCATGAAGGCTGATAGTTGCAAAAGTTTAAGTGACAAATTTTGAGTCATTCCTGCACAACAGAACAACATGGTGTTGAAGAAACAAAGAGAACATATGCAATGAGTGTTTCAATAGGAGAGGCGGAGAACAAGATATTCATTTTTAGGCTTCACAAATATTGAAGGGACGAAATATGTTCTCTTTCACCCATCCCAAAGTTTTCCCTTTTTATGCCTGTTCTCCATCTAAGCTGCCTTTCTTTTGTTTTCTTTTTTCCTGTATGGTTGCTTCAGTTACCAGGGTTTACCCTTCTTATATCCCCTTAAGCGGTGACACTGGGACATCTACCTAAATCAAGTAACTCTGTTGATACCTGGCCAACTTAAAAGGGGTCTTATAGTTCTCTTTATTATAAGATACCAACAGGTTATATTCATAATGGTTTAGTGGAGAGCTCTATGTATTAGTTTATCATTTATGTTTTTTTCTTTTATCTGGGAAAAAGAGGGGAGGTGAGGAACCAACCTCAATATTGGACTATACCAAAGCAATATTCTTTCTCCAAATGATCAATGAGTAATGCATTTTCTTGATATTTTGTTTTTATTCTTATGTTGATGATAGTAATATTATTGGGTCTGTGCAGAGTCTTGGCAGCACCAATGCTTTTAATTGCATGGAAATGGACATGGTTGTATCTGAAGTTCAGAGGGTTAGAGAATGGAAGCAGAGAGGCGGAGACATTGTTGGGGTTAAAGCTGGTGATGATAATCTGCTACTCAATGCTCTATCTCGGGTACACTATGTAGTTCAGTTTATTTATATTATATTAATTTTTTTGGAGAGACTGCTAATTTTTTGAATATTCTTCACATAAAGGACTACAGTTAGATATTTGGACATCATAATAAGCCTAACATCGTGCCATACTGACCTTCATATATCTTCGTTGATATTCTGGATTTTTTTTCTTTGTTTGCAGATCATAGATGCTCTAGACAGATCTTTGTATGTATATAACAAGCCTGATGGCTGTAACCGAAGAAGTTTAGAATGTATGTTATGCTCAAATGAGGCTCAGGATCAGGAACTCTTGACTTGTTCTGTGTGCATGGAATGGTAAGCTGTCATGGTCCATTATCAGTTAACAAAAGCACTATTTTACTCAACAAGGCAGAAAACCTTTATTTGATGGATACGGGAAAATGAAGTTGATAGTATGTAATACTAATTTATTTTATAAGGTCTAAATACTACTTCCTGTTTATATTTTAATTATTAATTATTAGTCTGTACTGCTTTTTGAGAGGATAGAGGGGAATAATCACAAAAGGGTACTGCTTCTTTTGACATATTAGTTATTAACATCTTGCATGCAGCTACCATAGGCAGTGCATAAAACCAACTTCCAGTGGTACAAGTCATGCAGCAGCTTACATATGTCCTTACTGTCATATCATTGAGAGCGGCAAAGTCTCACGGCTGGTATATTTAGTTAGTTGTTGAGACTCTTTTCGTTTTTAGTGTTTGCTTGACCTGCACCAAACTCTGCCTTATGTAAAGTTGCGAGAGCGATTAACCTCTGGATTTGAAATATTTCATTTTCAGAAAATTGATGCAAAACGTCCTGAGTTGGATAAGTTTATGGAGCTTCTTTCTGATGCTGATAATCTATGTCTCGAGTAAGTGCCTCCCTAGCTTCATCCAATTGCATGCCTTAACTGGCATGTGCTACCCATGAGTGTTTCATGTGTATGATTTGCTTTCCCAAAGTGATGTGCTTTTTGTTTGATTATGTTGACTTCTTTTAGATTGATCGACTTCCATGCTTGTGTTTTTTGCTCATTACTAGATGTGGAGTTTTGGGCCCCACAAGAAAAACCCATCCGTTTCTCAAAATTTTTCATGAAAGGAAGAAGGGGGAAGGGCCCACAAAAATCCACGTGGGCCCCACAAAAATCTCGAAAAGTTGTTGCCAATGGGACTCCTTGGCCAGTTTCATGAAATAAGGGGGATTAATGAGGCATTTCACGAAATGGCCCACACGCGGGTTTTGTACTAATTAATTATTATCGAAAATACATTAAAAATTTAGTAATTAATATTTTAATTAGTAATTAATTAATACAAAACCAGGTGTGGACCATTTCATGAAATGCTTCATGAATCGCCCCTCCATTTCATGAAACCGGCCAAGGAGTCCCATCAGCAAAAACTTTTCCCGATTTTTGTGAGCCCTTTCTTCTTTCGTGAAAAAAATGGACAAATAGATGTTTTTACAAAAAAAAAAGTATTTTTGGGTTATTTTAAAAAAAAAATTAGTTAAGTCAAGAACCCAGAGTTTATGTGCTTCCCTAGCTTTTTTACACATCCTTTTCTTTTCTCTTGTTGATGATTGTGCTTTCAGTCTTTGACGAGTTCTTCCATATGATGTTTGTCATATTTTTTTTGGGTCATATTTTTGTCTTCATTATACAGATGTAAGCTTCATTCTTGCTGATATATTGCTCCTTTTTGCAGTATTGAAGAAAAGGCCATAATACGTCAAATTGTTGAGAAAGCTCTGGCATACAAAGCTTGCTTGACTGGAATTGTTGAATTTTCCTTGAGTTCGCTTGGCGAAGACCCAAGCATGGTTATTTGGAAACTATCCACTGCTTTAAAGGTGACTAAGAATCTGGCTTTTAGTTTTTGCTGCTAATAACATTTTGCACATATAGCTCTTGTTTTTGCCGTTATCCATCTGACCATGTTGGGGAGCATAAAGAGGGGGGCAATAATATGTCACAACAACTATCTAGCATCTGCATGTTTTGCATCATTATTTATTGTATAGAATTGTTTTAGCTATATCTAGGGCCTGTTTGTTAGTGGCTTAAGGAGCTTAAATGAGACTCAACTTAGGGCCTGCATGTTAGCAGCTTAATGGGACTCACAGCTTATTCGGTCAGCTATACATGATTGTTTGGTAGTGGCTTAATGATATAGAAAGTGGCTTATTCAATAAGCTTTCGGGGGGGAGCTTTATGCAGAAAGCCAAGTTTTTTCTAAACTTCATCCTCCCAATTAAAAAACACGCTCTTTCAATCTATAAAAAACCCTCCTAAACAAAACCCTTCACAATCTCTACAGACAAATCAATTCACACAGACTGCTTTATCCATGCAGGGCTGCTCAGTTGATTTTTTATCAAGTCCTGTATGGATAAAGTTGTTTGTTCGCTATAGTTGTCTGTATGGATGTAACTAAATTGATGTTCGGATGTTGTGCTGAATAAACAATCTAAATGGTAGAAATGACTATTTTACCCTTTTAATTTATATTAACGATCTTTGTTGATAAAATTTTACAATAAACAACAATATTTGCAGTAAATTTTATAGAAAGTAGTAGATCAAAAACAAATCAAATATAATCAAGAAACTCATATCAAGAACAACAAACAAATTAAATATAATCAGTTTTTGAATCAAATTAAAGCGAGAAAAAAGAAAACCCCAAATCGATGAACCCTAATTAAAAAACCCTAGAGAGGTCAGAACCATATTCAGAAGGAGGTGAAGTGTAAAGCATTCGAATCTCTCCTGAATAAAAATCGAGGGTTTGAGAGATCTATGGGATAGGATTTCTTCTTCAAGGGTCAGAACCATATTCTTTGAGGGATTTTTCTTCAGATCTAAGCGAGGGGTCTGAGAGATTCTTAAGGAGAAGAAAGATGACCAGTGACGGGAAAAGAGACTGACGATGGGAGAAGCAGAGGTTTTAATGGTGGGTGGAGAAATCAAAAGCTTGGAGAAATAAACAGCACCTGTAGAAATCAAGAGCTTGGTGATCGAAGAGGCAAAGGGGTGTGAGCCTGAAGAAATCGGTAAAGCACAGCTACAAATCGTAAACAACAGCTACATATCGAAAACCATAGGAGAAATCAGAGCGCAGAGGTTGAAGAAGATGAGCGCCGTGAACCCTGAATGGAAACTTGGAAGGTGAACTGATGCTGGAACTTGGAGCGTGTAAAATAGGGTTTCTTTATGGAAGGGTAGTTGGGGAATTAATGGGAAATTAAATGGCTGAGTGTAAAGGAGTATCATTTACGAGCTGAGTAATTAAGTCATTTGCTGACCGAACAGGTATTTATGGCTGAGCGAATAAGCCATATAGGCTATACAGCTCATTAAGCCACAACCAAACAGCCCCTTGATGAAAAACCAACCAAATATTCAGTCAGCTATACATGACTTTATGGTAGTGGCTTAATAATATAGAAAGTGGCTTATTCAGTAAGCTTCTAGGGGGGAGCTTTATGCAGAAAGCCAAGTTTTTTTTGAACTTTTCCCTCCCAATGAAAAAACATGCTCTTCCGTCTATAAAAAATCCTCTCAAACAAAAACCTTTCTAATTTATACAGACAGATTAATCCATACTGGAAGCTTTATCCATACAGGACTTAAAGGAAAACCAACTAAACAGCCTCTAAGTTAAATTTACTATTACATTTTTGGTTATTTTCTTGTGTGATAGAGTAAATCATGTTTCTTTTTTTTAAAGGCAGTAGAAGTGGCTGGGGTCTATGATCGCCAATGTAATTGCAAATTTGAGCTTGCATTAGCTCGAAATTCATGGAGAGTTCGAGCATCTAAGTTATTAAAAGCTTCGCAAAAGCCATCAATCCACCAGATTCAGCGGCTACTGAAAGAGGTACTTGCTAATTGTAGATTTTATGATGCATGACCCTGACACTAGCCAGTTACCCTCCTAGCCTATATTTGGGAAACAATATGATGATCTAGTTTGACCTTTTTCAGTGAAGTTTTTATGGCACAAATGTGGCATGTGATGTTTGGGGATAATAATATTTTCTAAAGTAAACTACAAATTTGGTCCCTTTAGTTTGTCAAAATAACACTTTCCATCCCTGTAGAATGAGGTGTATTTTCGTCTTTTTATCAAAAAAATTGTCATTTACCCAAATCAAAAACCATAAGGACCAAATCATAAAGTTGTATTTGATTGGTTAAAAGACAAACAAAAAAAGATGAAAATGTGCATTTAACAGAATTTTTTAACAGCCGCTAGACCCAGGGACCAAATCTGGACGTTTTTGTAAACCATGTTGGCCATTTTGTAATTTCAAAACTACAGGGATGAAAAATGTTATTTTCGACAAACCATAGGGACCAAATTTATAGTTTACCCTATTTTCTATGTAGGACTTCAGATGCTGACATGTATTTATGATCATGTTCCTTTATATGGTTGTTTGGATATAAGAATTTTTTGGAAAGGTGCCCCAGGCTATGCCCGGACTAATGGCGGCAAATTGTGACAGTAAGAAATCAGCCTTGATAAACTCAGTTGCCACAATTGTTGTGTATGCCTGGAATCAAACCCTGGGTAGATGGGATATAAGTTTCCTTTTACACCAAGGATATTTGCTATGTTATCTACAAGAAATATACTCTTCCTTTTATAATTCCAAATTATCTGTTTGCAGGGTCTCACTATAAGTGTTCCTACAGAAGACTATTTCTGGCATAGACTTACGACAATAAAGCACATTGGTTTGCAATGGGCAACGAAGGCCAAAAAGGTCCGAATTTTCTCTCTTCTTCAACAAACGTTTGCTATAGGTTTCTATGCACACCATTCCTAGTCTTTAAATTCAAATTGGAAACATGCTCAATATCATTTGATTGAATAGTTGACCCAGCCCCTTGTTGTTTGAAAAAACCCTCCACTTCCCGATTCAATTAATGCCTTTGCTACTACTGAAAACAGGTTTCGGCGGATTCTGGTGCACTTGAATTGCATAAAGTTTTTGAACTGATAGCGGAAGGCGAAAGTTTTCCTGTGCACTTCGAAAAGGAACTCAAGGTAACAAGCAAGGAGTCCTCTCATTAGTAGTATGTGTAACAACTCGTCCCACATGGATAGAAATGGGATTTTTGAGCTCCTTATAAGCCTGAAATTGTGGGCTACCGCCACTATGGTTTTAAGTTGGATTCGAAGTTATTAAGTCAGTCTGTTGCGTTGGGCTTTTGGGTGTTACAAATGGTATCATAGCTGATTCTTATGACATCGGGATGGTGGGGCAAACCTCATCGGGTACGATGAGGCTT